>NC_057801.1:405946047-405977295 GCF_018294505.1 Triticum aestivum | reverse complement strand
AAAATTGGCCCCTTTAGTACCGGTTCGTGGCACGAACCGGTACTAAAGGCTTGTCCCCTTTAGTACCGGTTCGTAGCACGAACCGGTACTATAGGTTAGACCTTTAGTACCGGTTGGTAACACAAACCGGTACTAAAGGGGCTCGTGGGGACCTGGCCTGACGCCAGCCTGCCACTACCCCTTTAGTACCGGTTCGTGGCACAAACCGGTACTAAAGGCTCAACACGAACCGGTACTATTGATCGCAGCCACGAACCGGCACTATTGATCACATTAGTGCCGGTTTTTTACAAACCGGCACTAATGTGCTTCACATTTGACCCTTTTTCTACTAGTGATAAGCATATGGATGTTTTGAAAAGTCAAACCTCAGAAAAGTTTGACCAGGTATATGTGGAGAAAAACATTTACATCTGGAACAATCATTAGATTCATCACAACATGTACTTACTTCATACTATCATTTATCTTTGGTATTGTAGATATAAGTAATTTCTTTATAAACTTGGTCAAAGTTTCAAAAGTTTGACTTCAAAAAAAATGTTGGAACTACATTATCGAACGGAGGGACTAGCTCTTTCTCTCTCTCTGCTATCTCTCACGGGCCTCCCCTCTCACTCAAACTCTCTATACCGACGGATTATATGCTCGCTGTGTCAGCGTATAGCTCCGTATATTGTTTAGTTGACCGGTCAACCAATCCACATGCTGCCTTGTCAGTTCGGGTTCTGTATCTTCATGTGCTGGCCCATGTGTGCTACCTCTTGAGCACGGCGTTGGATTTCCCCGAAGAGGAGAGGATGATGCACAAAGTAGCATAAGTATTTCCCTCATTTTTTGAGAACCAAGGTATCAATCCAGTAGGAGACCACGCACAAGTCCCTCGTACCTGCACAAAACGATAGCTCCTCGCAACCAACGCGATTAGGGGTTGTCAATCCCTTCACGGTCACTTACGAGAGTGAGATCTGATAGAGATGATAAATAATATTTTTGGTACTTTTGGTATAGAGATGCAAAGCAAAAAGTAAAAGGCAAAGTAAAAACAAAGCAAGTAATAAAGTAATGGAGATTGATATGATGAGAATAGACCCGGGGGCCATAGGTTTCACTAGTGGCTTCTCTCAAGAGCATAGATATTCTACGGTGGGTGAACAAATTACTGTTGAGCAATTGACATAATTGAGCATAGTTATGAGCATATCTAGGTAATGATCATGTATATAGGCATCACGTCCGAGACAAGTAGATCGAAATGATTCTGCATCTACTACTATTACTCCACTCATCGACCGCTATCCAGCATGCATCTAGAGTATTAAGTTAAAAATAGAGTAATGCCTTAAGCAAGATGACATGATGTAGAGGGATAAATTCATGCAATATGATAAAAACCCCATCTTGTTATCCTTGATGGCAACAATACAATACGTGCCTTGCTTGTCACATCCCTAGTCTGGTATGACCTAGACTAGCTAGTCATTTGTGCATCATATTTAAATTTCATTTAAATTTGAAATGAGGATTGGTGGAACCCTCAGAATCATTTTTGAAAATGACCCAAATAAAAATTTCTCCAAAAGGGTCCAAGAAAATGCTCATGTTGCCCTCTGAAAATATTGGACAGAGATAAAAAATCAAAACAATATTTTTAGGAGCTCATGGACATTTATTTTGGCCATTCGGATTAATTCGATAAATATTTGCATTGGAAATATATTTCTATATATATGAAATATGGTCCAAAAATTATGCCAATTATAAAAGAGCTCTGGAATAATATATCTAGCTCCTGCAAAAATTGGCATAAGGAAATTAAATGATTTAATATATTTATTAAATCAAAACAAATGTCAGAAAAATTAGAAAACAAAAATAAAAAAAGGAAGGAGGGGCTTACCTGTTGCTCTCCCCTGCGCAGCCCAGCAGCAGCAGGCCGGCCCAGCCAGGAGGCGGCCCAGCCCGCCAGCTCCTCTGTCGTCTTCTCCCCCTCGCCCAAGCAGGTGCGTGCCCGCGCCACAGCCGGCCGCGGCCACGCGCTCGGCCACGCCACCTCCCTCCCTGCCTGCCTGCCTCTCCCCTCCTCGTCTGGATGCCTGGAACGACGCCACGCAGCCGCCCCGGTCCTTTTCCCCTCCCTCTCGCTCTCCCTCCTCCCTGGTTCTCTCTTCCCCGAGCGCACCCGAGCGCTGCCGCTGCCATCGCTCGCCGTTGCCGTGGCCACCGGCCTCCCCTCGCCTCCCCGACATGCTTCCGAGCTCCGCCACAACCCCCTCCACCTCCTCACCGAGCCACGAGGTCCCGGACGCGCTGCAACGCCGCCACCATCGCCGTTTCCGTCGCCGGCCACCGAAGATCGCCGCGGTCGATTCGCCGCCTCCGACGCCTCCCCGAGACCACCGAGCTGCTCATCGACCTCCCCGTGAGCCTCTGCTTCGAACCCCTCTCCTCCTCCTCGCGATTACGCCGTCTAGGCCTCAGTCCCGCCATGGCCGAAGCTCGCCTCCGCTCGAGCTTGTCGCCGGCGTTGCTCCGGCGACCCTTTGGCCACGCCAGTGCACCTAGCACTCTCGCCGCACCTCGTAGTGCCCCGCTAGCGCTTTAGTTCGCGCATTTGCACGCTGCAGCCGCGCCCCCGAACACAGCCGAACTCCGTCCGCCGCCGTGAGCTCTGCTCCGGCGAGCTCCGCCGCCCCCGCAGCCTCCCGCGTGTTCCACTGGATGCACGTGAGCGCGGGCTTCGCTCTCGTGGTCTCCGCCGCCCGAATGGTCGCCGGAGCGACGTTCCCGAGCCCCTCCGCCGCGCTCGGCCTCGCCGGCGGCTAAACGCCGGCGGGATTGACCGGTCAACCCGCGCTAACCCCCCCCCCCCAGTTGACCTGGGGTTTGACTACCCAGAGTCAATGACATGTGGGCCCCGGCCCTGACTAATTTAGTTTAGGATTAGTTTAAATTTAATCAACTCTGTTAATTAACCCTGACACTGACAGTGGGCCCCAGCGCCACTAATCTTTTTAATTAGGGTTAAACTAACCCTGTTTAACCCCCTGTCACTGACGTGTGGACCCCACACGTCAGGTTTGACCCGGACCAGCCCAGTTGACCGCTGACGTCGTGCTGACGTCATGCTGGCGCAATAATATGATTTCTGGATTTAAATTAAATCAGAAAATTCCAGAAATTGTTTTAAACTTCAAAAATTCATATCAAATCAACCGTAGCTCAGATTAAAATAATTTATATATGAAAAATTATCAGAAAAATGCAACCTTTCCATCTGTACTAGTTTCATGCATGAAAAACCAACTTATACATGCTGAATATGGGAAAACACATTAGGGCATATATAAGAGACTTAATTTAGAAATGCATTTGAACCTTTGGTTCAAATGGACTTCAAACCAAATGTTTACTAGATGCATTAGCTCAAACAGCATCACATCTACATGCCATGTTCATGCATCATATTGTTGCATATGATTGTGTATTGATTGCCGGCACCGTTCCTTCTCGATAGGTCCTGCTCCGGAGACGTTCCAGAGTACCTGTCTGTGAAGCAGTGCCTCCCTTGTTGTTTTACCAGGCAAGCAAACCCCCTTGTTCATTTCGATAAAACCCTACTCTCTCGCTCCTGCTCTCAGTTATTGCATTAGGACAACAACGGTTCATCTGCTACTTTGTGCTGCGGTAGTTGAACCCATTCCTCTGCATGACCTGTCATTGCCACAGTAAATAGTTGAAACCCACTAGCATGTGTAGGAGTTGATTGAAGCCACTGATGTGTTCCTACCATGCTATGCCTGCTATTGCTTAGAGTGTGTCAGGTCTGGTTCATTGGGAATGAATTGGAGTGTCACGATATGTTCTATTGCTGAGAGTTAAGTGTGTGAACACGATTTGGTAAAGGTAGTGGTGAGGGGCCATGTAGGAGTACATGGTGGGTTGTCTCACTGGAACCGGCCTTAAGCACCGAGTTCTATGTATGTTGTCCAATGACTCGATACTACCACACATTGGGCTCCGGGCGCTCCAAGCCCTCTCGACTTATTAGCCAACTTGATCTCTGTCCAGGAGTCGCAACTAGTTTCTGGTGTTTGTAGGTAGTGCTATTTTTCTACCAAGTGGCACCCGACAGGGTGGGCTTGGGACAGACTAGGCACACGTGGCCCGGTGTACCGAGTGGCACCCGGTTGGTGGGCTCGGGAACCCTGTACACATCGTTTGGGGCCGTAAGCGACACCCCGGCCGGATCTCCTTGCGGATGGAACCCGAATAGGCGATAAACCTGGACTAGAGTCTTGTGTGGTTAGTCAGGTCGTGGCCGACACCCTCGCCAGGCTTCCGCTTGAAGGTTGCCGAGATACATGACGTGTACATGGCGGTAAGTGGCGAGAGCGTGTGTGAAGAAGTACACCCCTGCAGGGTTAACATGATCTATTCGAATAGCCGGGTCCGCGGTTATGGACTTCTTGGATGCTTACATGGTACATAGACAACTTGAAGTGGATACTCTAAAATGCTCAAGACAAGTGTGAGTGCTATGGATGGCCTTCTCGTAGGGAGACGGGGATGAATCCATAGTAGTGTATTGTGTGGTGATTAGTGGACTCGTGTACGTTGTTTCACCTCCAGAGTTTCCGGTAGTCGTAGAATAGGATAGCCACAGAGTCAAAGCTGGCTTGCTGCAACTAAACCCCACATTACCCTCTTGATACAAATGCATGTACGATAGGATCTGATGTAAGTCTTGCTGAGTACCTTTGTACTCATGTTGCTTTATTTATGTTTTTGCAGCTGAGACTTCGGTCTTACTAGTGTTCTCGTGGACTTCGACTAGTAGCTAGTACCTCAGCTACGATCTTGATCGGATGTTGTAGATAGTCAGGCGTTCAGCCTTTTTCATTTATAGATGTCTGTACTCAGACATGTAATGCTTCCGCTTGTTGCTTGATTGCTCTGACTGTTGGGTCATGTGACCCCTGTTTGTAATAATGCTGTGATGGCTCTTCTGAGTCTTTATCTATTTGAGTTGTTGAGTTATGCTGTGATGCCACGTTGTACAGCACATAATTGCATGTTATGCGTACGTGTAATGTGTATTGCTATGTGTGGGATCTGACTATCTAGTTGTTTATCCTTAGTAGCCTCTCTTACCGGGAAATGTCTCCTAGTGTTTCCACTGAGCCCTGGTAGCTTGCTACTGCTCCGGAACACTTAGGCAGGCCGGCATGTGTCCTTCTTCGATCCTGTGTCTGTCCCTTCGGGGAAATGTCACGCGATGAATACCGGAGTCCTGCTAGCCCGCTACAGCCCGGTTCACCGGAGTCCTGTTAGCCCAGTGCTACAGCCTGGATTCATTCGTTGATGACCGACACGTTCGATGCTGGGTCATGGATGCCTGTCCCTGTAAGTTAGTGCCACTTTGGGTTTACGACTAGCCATGTCAGCCCGGGCTCTTTATCATATGGATGCTAGCGACACCATCATATACGTGTGCCAAAATGCGCAAACGGTCCCGGGCCAAGGTAAGGCGACACCCGTGGGAATACCGTGCGTGAGGCCGCAAAGTGATATGAGGTGTTACATGCTAGATCGATGTGGCATCGAGTCGGGGTCCTGACAGCTTTGGTATTAGAGCCTGACTGCCTGTAGGATTACCAAGCCATACTGGTCGAAGTTGAGTCTAGAAAATCTTTAGTTATGTAAGGGAATTGATTGTGGGTTGGAACGTAAGGCTCTTTTTACTCCTTTACCTCATGGCCTTCTGATCTGAGTCATCCTGTCTTTCCGACGGGGTTAAGGAACTAGGCTTTCTCTTCCGTCTATCAGGATCACGTGTTACTACTCCGTAGTCCCATAGGATTGGTTGATCAGAGTCATACCCCAGTTTTGAGTATTTCCGGTGTAGTCTGTTATTACTATCTCAGAACCTTGAGTGATGATGATGAGTATGTTACCACCCCATTTTTAGTAGGATGTCTCATTCTGAGCATTTTACTGTCGTTATGCTGCCGGAATTCTCCTAGGAGTTCGAGAGATACTAATTCCTTGTCCTACATTCTACAGTCCATAGTTGATGTTGATTTCATCCCTGGGTTTTGCTTCTCAGGATGTCATCAAGTTCTATTGTTCGTGGCCAGAACCATGGAGATGGTAGGAATGAGGATCCTCCCGACCAGCCTTCGTTGACAGAGTTCATGCTAGAGATGGAGAGGAACAAGCGTGAGTCTAACCGTTTGTTGGCACGTATCGAGGAGAACACTGCACATCAGTTCAAAGGGTCTGCTACCATTCATGATTTCATCCGCTTGCACCCACCTACCTTTCATCATTCCATCGAGCCACTCGATGCAGATGACTGGCTCCGTAGCATCACTCATAAGCTGCGTTCTGCGAACGTAGCTGAAGATGATAAGGTCATCTATGCTGCATACCACCTAGAAGGTCCTGCTAGTCTTTGGTGGCAGAATTATGAGGCTTTGCTTCCAGCTGGTCAGATTCCTACCTGGAAGGATTTCACAGAGGCTTTTCGCGAGCATCACATTCCCCAGGCCCTCCTTGATCGCAAGAGAGAAGAGTTCTGCATTTTCACCCAGAGTAAGATGGCTGTAGATGCTTATAGCAGAGAGTTCAAGAACCTCGCCCGTTATGCCACAGAAGAAGTGTCCACGGACGCCAAGAAGCAGGCTAGGTTCCGGAAGGGTCTCAACCCCAAGTTGCGTCGTGATCTCCACCTGCATCATTGTGATACATTCCAAGCTCTTGTGAACAAAGCCATTAATGCAGAGACAGCTCAGGTCACTTACGAGGAGTCTCGTAAGCACACCCGTAATTTGGGATCTTCCTCCTGTTCTAGTTCTCAGAAACGCCGGATTTGGGTTCCAAACTCCGCTCTTCCTTCCGGTTATACACCGAGGTCATCTCATGTGGTGCCTTCCCCAGCTCAGTCGTATGTTCCACCCAGGCCTACTGGTAGACCGTTTGTCAGTGCGAGTCCACGTCCAACCTCAGGGACTTGCTTCACATGCGGGAAGCCGGGACACTATGCACGTGACTGCTCTCAGACTAGTTATGCTCCACCCCAGGCCGAGAGGACTGTTGGCTGCGTCAAGCCATCACGCAAGATGATCAGTGTTAAGTTAGCCCCTACTGAACGTGGACGTGTGCATCACGTCTCAGCTAAAGACGCTCAAGATGATCCAGATGTCGTTCTTGGTACCCTCCTTGTCAATTGTCACTCAGCATCAGTTCTATTTGATACTGGGGCATCCCACTCCTTCATTTCTGAAGGCTATGCTCGTTTGCACGACATGTCATTTTGTGATATGCCAACTCCGCTTGAAATCCAAACCCCAGGGTCTAGATGGCAGACCACCAGAATCAGCCATGGTAATGAAATCCTTGTTGATAGACTTGTATTCCTTGCATCACTTGTAGCCCTCAAGTCCTCAGATATTAACATCATCTTGGGTATGGACTGGATGACAGCTCATCATGCCAAGATTGATTGCTACACAAGATCTGTTCAGCTTACACACCCATCTGGCAAGTTAGTCACCGTCTCCACTAGAGTTGCAAAGCGTCAGCTCTATTCTCTTAATGCCAGCCCTCTTCCAGACCTTGAAGATATCCCGGTAGTCCGTGACTTTCTGGATGTCTTTCCAGAGGAACTGCCAGGTGTTCCACCTGACAGAGATGTAGAGTTCGTCATAGATCTTATCCCAGGAACAGCTCCAATCTCCCGGAGACCTTACAAGATGGCACCCCTAGAATTAGCCGAGCTTAAGAAACAACTCGATGAGTCCTTGCAAAAGGATTTCATCCGTCCCAGCTCTTCTCCTTGGGCTTGCCCCGTCCTCTTCGTCAAGAAGAAGGATGGTACGGACCGGATGGTTGTAGATTATCGTCCCGTTAATTTGGTCACGATAAAGAACAAGTATCCGCTTCCCAGGATCAACGACCTGTATGACCAGCTCGCTGGATCCTCAGTCTTCTCCAAGATGGATTTAAGGTTAGGATACCACCAAATCAAAATCAGAAACGGGGACATTCCCAAGACAGCTTTTGTCACTCGTTATGGTCAGTATGAGTACACCGTCATGTCCTTTGGCCTAACCAACGCCCCAACCACATTCTCCCGCTTGATGAACTCGATCTTCATGGAGTACTTAGATAAGTTCGTCGTGGTTTACCTCGATGATATTCTTATTTACTCGAAGAACGAGGAAGAGCATGCCGAACATCTTAGACTCGTATTAGAAAAACTCAGAGAGCACCGCCTTTATGCCAAGTTCTCCAAGTGTGAATTTTGGTTGCCAGAGGTGACCTACTTAGGTCACGTAATTTCTGGTAAGGGCATTGCTGTCATTCCTGAGAGAGTTCAAGCCGTTCTCGATTGGACTCCACCTGAGACCGTTAAACAAGTTAGGAGTTTCCTTGGTCTAGCCAGCTATTGTCGCCGCTTTGTTGAAAACTTCTCCAAAGTAGCCAAACCCCTCACGGAACTTCTCAAGAAAGATAAAAAGTTCGAGTGGTCCCCACAGTGTGAGTACAGTTTTCAGGAACTGAAAAGACGCCTGACTTCTGCTCCCATACTTGTACCACCGGATTTCACTAAAGACTTTATTATCTTCTGCGACGCCTCACGACAGGGACTAGGTTGCATTCTTATGCAGGATCGTCATGTGATTGCCTATGCATCCCGACAGTTGCATCCACATGAGGAGAATTATCCTACACATGATCTAGAGCTTGCAGCCGTAGTCTATGCACTCAAGACCTGGCGACATTACCTTCTTGGTAAACGTTGCGAGATCTACACCGATCACCAGAGTCTCAAGTATATCTTCACCCAACCAGATCTGAACCTTAGGCAAAGACGTTGGTTGGAGTTGATCACAGATTATGATCTAGGGATTACCTACACCCCAGGCAAAGCCAATGTCATGGCTGATGCTCTAAGCCGTAAATCCTATTGCAACAATCTCATGTTGCAGCAAGGCCAACCATTTCTCCATGAGGAATTCTGTAAGCTTAATCTTCACATAGCTCCTCGCGGATTTCTTTCTACCTTGGTGGCAAAACCTGATCTTGAGGATCGGATTATCGCTGCTCAAAAGCAAGACACAGGAATTTCCCGGATCAAGAGAAACATTAAGAAGGGAGTTGGTGGAAGTTTCTCTATGGATGATCGTGGTGTTGTTTTCTTTGAGAATCGCTTGGTGGTTCCCAAGAATCAACATCTGCGACAGTTGATTCTTAAGGAGGCGCATGAATCTCCTCTCACGATTCATCCCGGTAGCACTAAGATGTATCAGGACCTACGCCAGAGGTTCTGGTGGACTAGGATGAAGAGAGAAATCGCTGAGTTCATTGCTAAATGTGACGTTTGTCGTCGTGTTAAGGCAGAGCATCAAAGACCTGCTGGCACCCTTCAGCCTTTAGCTATTCCTGAATGGAAATGGGATAAAGTTGGTATGGACTTCATCACCGGCTTTCCCAGGACCAAGAGAGGGAATAACGCTATCTTCGTAGTCGTTGATCATCTTTCCAAGGTGGCTCACTTCCTTCCTGTTCGAGAGAGTATCACTGCTAGCCAGCTTGCTGACTTATACATTTCTCGAATAGTATCACTTCATGGTGTTCCACTAGAGATCAATTCAGACCGTGGTAGTCTTTTCACTTCTCATTTCTGGGAGAGTTTCCAAACTGCCATGGGAACCCATCTTTCCTTCAGTACCGCTTTCCACCCTCAGTCGAGTGGTCAGGTGGAACGGGTCAATCAAATTCTCGAAGACATGCTCAGAGCTTGCGTTATCTCATTCGGTATGGATTGGGAGAAATGTCTTCCTTTCGCCGAGTTTGCTTATAACAATAGCTACCAATCCAGCCTCAAGAAAGCTCCTTCTGAGGTTCTCTATGGACGAAGATGTCGAACACCTTTGAACTGGTCAGAAACCGGTGAAAGACAATTCTTTGGACCGGATATGATCCAGGAGGCAGAAGAGCAAGTTCGCATCATTCGTGAGAATTTGAAAACAGCCCAGTCTCGTCAGAAGAGCCAGTACGATCGTCATCATAAGGATATGACTTATGAAATTGGCGACCAAGCTTACCTTCGGGTTACTCCTTTGAAGGGTACCCATCGTTTCGGTATCAAGGGCAAGTTGGCTCCTCGTTACATTGGTCCTTTTCGTATTCTCGCTAAACGAGGAGAGGTTGCCTACCAATTGGAACTACCTCCACATCTTTCTCGAGTTCATGATGTCTTCCACGTCTCTCAACTCAGGCGTTGCTTCTCCGATCCCATCCGCGGAGTGGACCACGAAACGCTTGATCTCCAAGATAACCTCACATACCGAGAGTACCCGGTTCGCATTCTTGATCAAGCAGAGCGTGTTACTCGACGTCAGAACATCAAGTTTCTCAAAGTTCAGTGGTCTCATCATTCCGAGAGAGAAGCTACTTGGGAGCGAGAAGATCGTCTTCGACTGGAGTACCCCACTTTCTTTCCGTCGACCCCTGAATCTCGAGACGAGATTCTTTCAAGTGGGGGCGAGTTGTCACATCCCTAGTCTGGTATGACCTAGACTAGCTAGTCATTTGTGCATCATATTTAAATTTCATTTAAATTTGAAATGAGGATTGGTGGAACCCTCAGAATCATTTTTGAAAATGACCCAAATAAAAATTTCTCCAAAAGGGTCCAAGAAAATGCTCATGTTGCCCTCTGAAAATATTGGACAGAGATAAAAAATCAAAACAATATTTTTAGGAGCTCATGGACATTTATTTTGGCCATTCGGATTAATTCGATAAATATTTGCATTGGAAATATATTTCTATATATATGAAATATGGTCCAAAAATTATGCCAATTATAAAAGAGCTCTGGAATAATATATCTAGCTCCTGCAAAAATTGGCATAAGGAAATTAAATGATTTAATATATTTATTAAATCAAAACAAATGTCAGAAAAATTAGAAAACAAAAATAAAAAAAGGAAGGAGGGGCTTACCTGGGGCTCTCCCCTGCGCAGCCCAGCAGCAGCAGGCCGGCCCAGCCAGGAGGCGGCCCAGCCCGCCAGCTCCTCTGTCGTCTTCTCCCCCTCGCCCAAGCAGGTGCGTGCCCGCGCCACAGCCGGCCGCGGCCACGCGCTTGGCCACGCCACCTCCCTCCCTGCCTGCCTGCCTCTCCCCTCCTTGTCTGGATGCCTGGAACGACGCCACGCAGCCGCCCCGGTCCTTTTCCCCTCCCTCTCGCTCTCCCTCCTCCCTGGTTCTCTCTTCCCCGAGCGCACCCGAGCGCTGCCGCCGCCATCACTCGCCGTTGCCGTGGCCACCGGCCTCCCCTCGCCTCCCCGACACGCTTCCGAGCTCCGCCACAACCCCCTCCACCTCCTCACCGAGCCACGAGGTCTCGGACGCGCTGCAACGCCGCCACCATCGCCGTTTCCGTCGCCGGCCACCGAAGATCGCCGCGGTCGATTCGCCGCCTCCGACGCCTCCCCGAGACCACCGAGCTGCTCATCGACCTCCCCGTGAGCCTCTGCTTCGAACCCCTCTCCTCCTCCTCGCGATTACGCCGTCTAGGCCTCAGTCCCGCCATGGCCGAAGCTCGCCTCCGCTCGAGCTTGTCGCCGGCGTTGCTCCGGCGACCCTTTGGCCACGCCAGTGCACCTAGCACTCTCGTCGCACCTCGTAGTGCCCCGCTAGCGCTTTAGTTCGCGCATTTGCATGCTGCAGCCGCGCCCCCGAACACAGCCGAACTCCGGCCGCCGCCGTGAGCTCTGCTCCGGCGAGCTCCGCCGCCCCCGCAGCCTCCCACGTGTTCCACTGGATGCGCGTGAGCGCGGGCTTCGCTCTTGTGGTCTCCGCCGCCCGAATGGTCGCCGGAGCGACGTTCCCGAGCCCCTCCGCCGCGCTCGGCATCGCCGGCGGCTAAACGCCGGCGGGATTGACCGGTCAACCCGCGCTAACCCCCCCCAGTTGACCTGGGGTTTGACTACCCAGAGTCAATGACATGTGGGCCCCGGCCCTGACTAATTTAGTTTAGGATTAGTTTAAATTTAATCAACTCTGTTAATTAACCCTGACACTGACAGTGGGCCCCAGCGCCACTAATCTTTTTAATTAGGGTTAAACTAACCCTGTTTAACCCCCTGTCACTGACGTGTGGACCCCACACGTCAGGTTTGACCCGGACCAGCCCAGTTGACCGCTGACGTCGTGCTGACGTCATGCTGGCGCAATAATATGATTTCTGGATTTAAATTAAATCAGAAAATTCCAGAAATTGTTTTAAACTTCAAAAATTCATATCAAATCAACCGTAGCTCAGATTAAAATAATTTATATATGAAAAATTATCAGAAAAATGCAACCTTTCCATCTGTACTAGTTTCATGCATGAAAAACCAACTTATACATGCTGAATATGGGAAAACACATTAGGGCATATATAAGAGACTTAATTTAGAAATGCATTTGAACCTTTGGTTCAAATGGACTTCAAACCAAATGTTTACTAGATGCATTAGCTCAAACAGCATCACATCTACATGCCATGTTCATGCATCATATTGTTGCATATGATTGTGTATTGATTGCCGGCACCGTTCCTTCTCGATAGGTCCTGCTCCGGAGACGTTCCAGAGTACCTGTCTGTGAAGCAGTGCCTCCCTTGTTGTTTTACCAGGCAAGCAAACCCCCTTGTTCATTTCGATAAAACCCTACTCTCTCGCTCCTGCTCTCAGTTATTGCATTAGGACAACAACGGTTCATCTGCTACTTTGTGCTGCGGTAGTTGAACCCATTCCTCTGCATGACCTGTCATTGCCACAGTAAATAGTTGAAACCCACTAGCATGTGTAGGAGTTGATTGAAGCCACTGATGTGTTCCTACCATGCTATGCCTGCTATTGCTTAGAGTGTGTCAGGTCTGGTTCATTGGGAATGAATTGGAGTGTCACGATATGTTCTATTGCTGAGAGTTAAGTGTGTGAACACGATTTGGTAAAGGTAGCGGTGAGGGGCCATGTAGGAGTACATGGTGGGTTGTCTCACTGGAACCGGCCTTAAGCACCGAGTTCTATGTATGTTGTCCAATGACTCGATACTACCACACATTGGGCTCCGGGCGCTCCAAGCCCTCTCGACTTATTAGCCAACTTGATCTCTGTCCAGGAGTCGCAACTAGTTTCTGGTGTTTGTAGGTAGTGCTATTTTTCTACCAAGTGGCACCCGACAGGGTGGGCTTGGGACAGACTAGGCACACATGGCCCGGTGTACCGAGTGGCACCCGGTTGGTGGGCTCGGGAACCCTGTACACATCGTTTGGGGCCGTAAGCGACACCCCGGCCGGATCTCCTTGCGGATGGAACCCGAATAGGCGATAAACCTGGACTAGAGTCTTGTGTGGTTAGTCAGGTCGTGGCCGACACCCTCGCCAGGCTTCCGCTTGAAGGTTGCCGAGATACATGACGTGTACATGGCGGTAAGTGGCGAGAGCGTGTGTGAAGAAGTACACCCCTGCAGGGTTAACATGATCTATTCGAATAGCCGGGTCCGCGGTTATGGACTTCTTGGATGCTTACATGGTACATAGACAACTTGAAGTGGATACTCTAAAATGCTCAAGACAAGTGTGAGTGCTATGGATGGCCTTCTCGTAGGGAGACGGGGATGAATCCATAGTAGTGTATTGTGTGGTGATTAGTGGACTCGTGTACGTTGTTTCACCTCCAGAGTTTCTGGTAGTCGTAGAATAGGATAGCCACAGAGTCAAAGCTGGCTTGCTGCAACTAAACCCCACATTACCCTCTTGATACAAATGCATGTACGATAGGATCTGATGTAAGTCTTGCTGAGTACCTTTGTACTCATGTTGCTTTATTTATGTTTTTGCAGCTGAGACTTCGGTCTTACTAGTGTTCTCGTGGACTTCGACTAGTAGCTAGTACCTCAACTACGATCTTGATCGGATGTTGTAGATAGTCAGGCGTTCAGCCTTTTTCATTTATAGATGTCTGTACTCAGACATGTAATGCTTCCGCTTGTTGCTTGATTGCTCTGACTATTGGGTCATGTGACCCCTGTTTGTAATAATGCTGTGATGGCTCTTCTGAGTCTTTATCTATTTGAGTTGTTGAGTTATGCTGTGATGCCACGTTGTACAGCACATAATTGCATGTTATGCGTACGTGTAATGTGTATTGCTATGTGTGGGATCTGACTATCTAGTTGTTTATCCTTAGTAGCCTCTCTTACCGGGAAATGTCTCCTAGTGTTTCCACTGAGCCCTGGTAGCTTGCTACTGCTCTGGAACACTTAGGCAGGCCGGCATGTGTCCTTCTTCGATCCTGTGTCTGTCCCTTCGGGGAAATGTCACGCGATGAATACCGGAGTCCTGCTAGCCCGCTACAGCCCGGTTCACCGGAGTCCTGTTAGCCCAGTGCTACAGCCTGGATTCATTCGTTGATGACCGACACGTTCGATGCTGGGTCATGGATGCCTGTCCCTGTAAGTTAGTGCCACTTTGGGTTTACGACTAGCCATGTCAGCCCGGGCTCTTTATCATATGGATGCTAGCGACACCATCATATACGTGTGCCAAAATGCGCAAACGGTCCCGGGCCAAGGTAAGGCGACACCCGTGGGAATACCGTGCGTGAGGCCGCAAAGTGATATGAGGTGTTACATGCTAGATCGATGTGGCATCGAGTCGGGGTCCTGACATTGCTGCCCCTTCTGTCACTAGGAAAGGACGCCGCAAGATTGAATCCAAAGCTAAACACTTCTCTCATTGCAAGAACCACCAATCTAGTTGGCCAAACCAAAAGGATAATTCAAAGAGACTTGCAAAGATAACTCAATCATACATAAAAGAATTCAGAGAAGATTCAAATATTGTTCATAGATAAGCTGGATCATAAACCCACAATTCATCGGTCTCAACAAACACACCGCAAAAAGAAGATTACATCGAATAGATCTCCATGAGAGAGGGGGAGAACATTGTATTGAGATCCAAAAAGAGAGAAGAAGCCATCTAGCTACTAGATATGGACCCGAAGGTCTGAAGTAAACTACTCACACTTCATCGGAGGGGCTATGGTGTTGATGTAGAAGCCCTCCATGGTGGATGCCCCCTTCGGCAGATCTCCGGAACATGCCCCAAGATGGGATCTCGTGGATACAGAAGGTTGCGGCGGTGGAATTAGGTTTTTGGCTCCTATTCTGATCGTTTGGGGATATGTAGGTATATATAGGAGGAAGGAGTACGTCGGTGGAGCAATAGGGGGGGCACGAGGCAGGGGGCACGCCCTAGGGGGGGCTCCCCCACCCTTGTGACCGACTCTTCTGCTTCTTGGAGTAGGGTCCAAGTCTCCTGGATCATGTTCGGTGAGAAAATCACGTTCCCGAAGGTTTCATTCCGTTTGGACTCCGTTTGATATTCCGTTTCTTCGAAACACTGAAATAGGCAAAAAACAGCAATTCTGGGCTGGGCCTCCGGTTAATAGGTAGTCCCAAGAATAATATAAAAGTGGAAAATAAAGCCCAATATAGTCCAAAACAGTAGATAAAGTAGCATGTAGCAATACAAAATTATAGATACGTTGGAGACGTATCAATGTGGCAGTGGGTGAAAATAAGTAAACTAGAGGCCCATCTTACACGCGATGAAGTAAACAAAGTTGAAACCACTCGGGGTAGCACCCCGCACGCTAGTAAATTGAGGGCACATTGAGGACACACTTCTTACGCGTGAAGGACGCACTCACGCACAATTCACCACTGCACGACGGCATGCACAGAAGGATGCTCTCGCGTACACCCAGCACACAACACACACCAGCACATGTGTACACCAGCGTCGCCGCCGCTTGAGATGGACGGTGAGGCAGCCAACAAGCAGAGGCGGCTCGAGCCAAAACCGCATTCGGCGAGCCTGGACTTCATCAGCAGCCTCCCCGACGACATGCTGCTCGTCATCATCGGCCTCCTCCCCACCAAATCTGCTGTGCGGACCGCCCTGCTCTCCCAGCGGTGGCGCCCCCTCTGGCGCTGCGTCCCCCTCAACCTCACCGTCGACAGCTGCCTCTGCGACGGGGATTGCAAACGGATGGCCGCAGTCTCCAAGATCCTTTCATCGCACCCTGGGCCAGCCAGACGCCTTGACATCCGCATGTTCAGTACCAACTACAAGGTCCAACCAAAGTTCGACGAGTGGTTCTTATCCCCCACCCTAGATCAGCTCGAGGAGCTCAGCTTTGAAGCTGGACGATGTCGCTCTCTGCTGCCGTCCGCGCTCTGCCTCACGCCAACTCTGCACCGCGCCAGCTTCAGCTCTTGCTATCTTCCCCAGATTAATGTCGCGCCCGCCCTTCTTCTCCCTCAACTCAAGCAGCTCGACCTCTTCAACGTTGTCATCTCGAAGAAGGCTATGGAGCACATGCTCCGCAGCTGTACTGCATTCGAGTACCTTCGTGTTGAGCAGATCCACGGGTTCATTAGCCTCCACATCGCCTCGACGAATCTTTGAGGGATTTATGTGTCTTGCGGGCCCCGCAACAAGACATTAATTGGGAAGAAATCACTCCATCTGTTCCACGTTATGTTCATTGAGAATGCGCCTTTCCTTGAGAGATTGCTTGTATCGAATCTAGAAGGTCCAACAAAAATCAGGGTCATTGACGCGCCGAAATTGATATTGTTGGTGTACTCGTCTGCCAAATTCTCCGAACTCTTTATTGGATCCATAATCGTTCAGGTACATCACTCATCTTCTTCTCCGTCTTCTTGAAATTCACATTTTTAAATTTCTTCTTGATGTATTTATGATCGTCTTCTAGAAAATGATTCCCACAATCTTGACCCAGTCCATGCGCATAGTGAAGATCTTGGCACTAAAATCTATCGGCCCCAATCTAGATCAAGTTTTTGGATTCCTTACATGCTTTTCGTGCACGGAGAAGATACTCATCGAGGTGAAACTTCTTTCCTATAAGTAAACGGTAATCACAACGTAGCTCAATTTTTCGTAATTTTCCCAAATTACGATGACAAGTGTAGTGTTTAAAACTGCATCTACGCACTGCACTGAAAGAAATGTTTTTAGTATTTTGTCTCACGTGATCACCTGCATCATTTTTATGATGTACTACTATAGTGGCCTAGGCTAGTCATAGTGGAAAGTAACTTAGACTACTCCAGTAACTCTATGGTTACCCTAAGAGCAAGTACTACCTCTGTCCTGGTTTACTCTTCCAATTTTGTAGTATCAAAATTTGACCATAGATTTAACTGACAAAATGTTAATGCATGTCACTAAGAACTATATCGTTGGATTCGTATTTGAACATAATTTCAAATGGTGTAATTTTTAGTGACATGCATTGGCATTTTCTTAGGTAAATCTATGGTCAAAATTTTATACTAAATACGAGGTAGTATTCCCTCTGTCCCAAAATTCTTGTCTTACATTTGTTTAGATACAGATGTATCTAACACTAAAATGTAACTAGATACATCCCTATTTAGACAAATTTGAGACAAGAATTTTGGGACGGAGGCAGTACAAAAGTGGGCTATGTTACTTTCCACAAAATTGGAAGAGTAAACCAGGACAGAGGTAGTCTAAGTTATCCAGATTGGGTAACCATAGTGGAAAGTAACTTAGACTACTCCAGTAACTCTATGGTTACCCATAGTGGAAAGTAACTTAGACTACTCCAGTAACTCTAGTCATAGTGGAAAGTAACTTAGACTACTCCAGTAACTCTATGGTTACCCATAGTGGAAAGTAACTTAGACTACTCCAGTAACTCTATGGTTACCCTAAGAGCAAGTACAAAAGTGAATTTGGCACTTGTGATGCATTTGGCATCGATGCCCCTCCATTCCTCACATGGTTCCCCAATCTGGATCACCTACTTTGCTCCGATGCCAAATTAACTCACACAATGAAAAACACTACGTGGGAGAGAGAGAGAGAGGACTGAGGCAATAAAAAACACTTGTTTGGGAGAGTGAGAGGCTGGTGTAGTTGGTTTGATTGATTTGTTTATACATGTGGGTCTGTGTGCACAGCGGTGCCAACTCTCTCACATCGCGAGAGCGGTGCCAAAATCTTTTGATTTGACATCGATGTGTATTATGTGGCATACTTTTGCGAAATATGGCATCGACCACATAGTGGAAGGCAACAAATGCCCAAGCTCTTCACGTGCTCCTAGTTAAACGAGAGGAAACAGAAAGAGAGAGAGTGAACAAATATCACTAGCCAGCCAACCCTATCGTATGAGCGAATGATATTGCTACCTGTTGATGACACGGCAATCTTATATAGCCAGCTGCTCTAATATGTTCTCTTCTTTTGCAGTAAAAAACACCCGAAAGTGAAAAATGTGCTGCACTATAACAATATCATAGAATGCCTTGATCTCCATCTTATAGAAATTGATTTGATCAACTACCAAGGCAGCACATCTGAGATTAAATTGGCCAGGTTCTTTGTTCTAGAGGCAAGTGTGCTCAAGGTAATGAGGTTTGGCGTTCTCTGGCGCAACAATGAATGGCATGCTGATCACCGCAAGCGTCTAAGCCTAAATGACAAAGTCTCCGCAGAAGCTGAATTTGTTTTTGAAACATCAAGTGGCCAGAGACTCGAAAACTTATTTGCCCATTAGTGACTTGTCAAGGCGGTGGATTTTAGTTTGTACGATAATGCTGCATCCATCTAAACTAATGAAAGTTCTTACGTAAACTTCCTAGTAATTCCCTCTTTGTAGGTGCAGCATTACTCCTAACATTTGTAATATCAGTTTGAAACTTGTAATATTGTCGTCTCCTATAAGTACGGACGGGCAAGAGCCCCATGGTCCATCCCTTTCTACTTCACTCCTTCTCCTATCGATCTTTGCCTACTACTGTGAGGCGCACGTTGGGGTGATGCCCTCCGTGGCCTTGCTGCACCACTTCTCCCTCCGGGTCACCGGTGGCAATATCTCGGTGTGCGCGAGCTTTGTCGCGTACTCCAAGTCCAACGCCATCTCGAAGGCCGGGAAGAGGCCCGAAGGCTTCCGGAGCAAGTGGGTCATGGTGGACGCCAGGTGCCACAACCCCCTGCTGGAGCTGCCCACGGAGCAGCCTGAGGCTGTCGAGGCGTGGTCCCACGCGAAGCTTGATGACCAGAGGGCGAAGCTGGTGCTGGAGAAGATGATTGCCGACCTGAGGACGGGCAATCTGAGGGCGGCGAAGCTGACCGGGGCCTCGCTCCTGAGGGAGTTCCTGTCGCACCGGGTGGCCCCTCTTTAGGCACACTCGCGCTCGCTCTGGAGGCTCGCGGATGCGGACGTCATCCTCCGCCTGAGCTTGGA
Source organism: Triticum aestivum (assembly GCF_018294505.1). Lineage (NCBI taxonomy): Eukaryota > Viridiplantae > Streptophyta > Magnoliopsida > Poales > Poaceae > Triticum > Triticum aestivum. The sequence continues at coordinate 405,957,915 of NC_057801.1, read as the reverse complement.
CGCCTTGAATGACGAGGATCTGACCGCGGCCCTCCGCTTCTTGGTCGGAGAGGACGTGGCAGGCCCGGTGGATCCTCCGGTCCCTTTGTTCCTTCATGATGACTGGAAACGGGTGGTGGACACCGTGCCCACCTTCGACGGGGTCAGTCTGGTGCCAGCGGAGGATCCCGAGGGCCAGGCGGTGATGGCAACGGTGAACTTATCCTCCGGTGACTCCAACGGGGGAGAGGAGGAAGATGACGACGAGGACGAGGAGCGTGACTCGGAGGCTACCTTCGAGGGGACGGGGGAGACTTCCCCCTGGCACAGGTCCAGCACCCTCCGCTCCATGCCTGATGATGACAAGGCCGGCGCCAGGCGAGGAGGGGAGGACCCTCCCTTGGTCCCGAAAAAGGACAGGTCTGGGCTGATCTCCCGAGGGTCTTCCCCAGCCCTCACGTTGGCCGAAGCCAACTCTAGCCCTTCTGGTGCGCCTTCCTCTGCGGTTGGGCCTCCCGAGGCTGAGCCCCACAAAAGGCTTTCGGGCTTCAAGCTTGGTCAGAGTCTGTGGGATCCCGCGGCAGTCAGCCAATAAGTACTCAAACTTCGCCTTGCTCCTGTCTTTTCACCGTCAAGGCCTGACATCTTCCACTGGGTAGGCTGCTACCTGCGGCGAAGAGGCTGAAGGGAGACGCGGCGACCCCGCCTAGAACGGTCTCATCAGCCGTGGCCGCGTCTTCACTCGTAGGGAAGGGAGGCAGCAGGGCCCGCATGTCCCCTGCCCGATCATCCTCGCGAGGCCAGCAAGGATGCTCCGGCGAGGAGTCAGCCCCCATGACCCCGCTGACTCTGGAGGCGCCTGTGCTTGATGTTGTCGCCGAAGTTGCAAGGGCTCAGGAGGTCCCTGCCTCCCAAGCTGTGTTCACGCTGCCGTCTTCTCCTCCTACTCTGCCGGCTCCCGTCTCCTCTGCCTCCTCCGTCGCCTTGGACCAAGCCGCCAACGAGCTGAGTCGGCTGCGGGAGGATCTCCGGAGCACGGACCCCCGCCTGGTGGCCAGGCGCCTAGAGTTGGTCTCTGGCTGGGTCCGCTCTGACGCCTCCGTCCGAGCGGTGCCGAGCCAGGCTGTGACGGCTTCCGAGGAGGGGAAGCAGGTCACCTCCCAGGCCATAGCCGCTCATAACACGGCGTTAAGGGATGCTTCCACTGCCGAGGGCCGCTCCAAGACGCTGGAGGGCGAGTTACAAGGGCTGTGTGAAGAGCTCGCCAAGGAGATTCGCGATCGCCAGGTGAAGGAGGAGGAGATGAAGGCTCGGGAGGCTGCTGTCAAGGACCGCGACGCCGAACTCTCAGCCGATTGTGGCCGGTTGAAGGCGCTGGAGCAGGTGCTAAAGACGGAGAGGGTCGAACTGGATGCCGAGGCGAAGGTCTTGGCTGAGGACCGCACGACCTTCACGCGCTATGAGGAGAGGGCTCGCATAGCGCTGAAAACGCTCTATGATGGGGGCCTGGAGAAACCGCTGGCCGGAGCCAAGGAAGGCCCCGCTAAGCTGGTTCCCTTCCTCGTCGAGGCGCTTGAGAAAGTCGTGATTGGCATCGGCCCCATGGCCAAAGTTGAGGCCCACATCCTTTCTTCCGCAGCGCTGATGCGGACCCTCAGCCACGTCTACCTCCACAACCCCGACGCCAACCTTGACGACCTGCTGGAGCCCGTGGACGCCAAGCGCTCCGCCGCTACGGCGGAAGTCGTCAAGGGTCGAGCGGAGGCCTTGCTGGGGAAGTTCCGCACCTTTAACACCGCGCCCAAGCAAGGCGCTGCCGACTCTGCAGCCCCGGGAGGTGGAGCTGACAAGCGCGACTCCACCACGAGCGGTGGCGCGGCCCAGGGGTGATCTTCTCGCGGCCTCTTTTCTGCTTTGATTCCTGCAACATGCACCGTGCCTCGTGGAGGCATTTAAATTTGTGTCTGGTACTGTGAGAACAATCTATGGTCTGTAATATTTGCTTCTGGATTTGCTAGATTTTGGGATTTCCTTCCTGTTTGCTTGTGTTCTATGTCGGCAGGGCCCGGCCCCGCATATACCTCAGCCGCCGTTAGCCCCGACCAGATCACCAGGACGGGACCAAGGAGTGAGGGGCTACGTGGCAAGTTAGGCTCCTGAGTCACGATGCTCAGGAGTACCCCCTTGACGCGCAAACAGCAAATAGGGAGGGGGGTGTAAGAGAGGATCTGTCATTCTACGTCGGCAAGGCCCTACCCCGCGCATACCTCAACCATCGTTAGCCTTTCGGAACTAAGGAGTGAGGGGCTACGTGACCAGTTAGGCTCCTGAGTCGCGATGCTCAGGAGTCCCCCTTGATGCTCAAACGGGTCTTCATACCTTGGCTCCGCTCGGGGACGGGCGTGCAACGACCAGGTCTGAGGGACCAGGCTGGGTGGTGTGTGCTCGGGCGTGGCCCGGGTGCAGCCCCTGTGCCCAGCCCCCTCACGCGGCGCTCCCGAGGGGAGGCATTGCAATGAGGCCAGGCACTGAGCTCTGGGCTCCCTGAGGTTGATACAGCCGTGGGCTGCCCTCAGTTGTTTATCACCAGCGCGGAGCATAGCACTTCCGTATGTGTACGGGCATAGCCGCTCCTCGGCAGTGTCGTCAGCTAGCGCGGAGCATGGTGCTTCCACTGATGCGTGGGAGGGGGGCTCCCCTCCGGGAGGAGCCCCCGGGGCATGTACAGCCCCGCCCTGACACGTGGCCGGCACGGTAGGGCTATGAGAGGTGTATCTAGGCACCCGTGAGCCAACGCGGCACTCACAGGGCCCTACCTCGAGGCGGGTTGTGCCTGGCTCTGGGCCTTTGTCGGTGGTACGTTCCTGCAAGGTGGTTAAAATCCAAATGCTCTACGTCCTCAGGTCCCGGTCCTCGAGCAAGCTCAGCCGCCACTGGTATGCCAGGTCGTGATGCCGTGGACAAGGCCAGGGGGTGAGGGCTGGAGAGCCAGTAAGGGCTCCTGAGTCGCGATGCTCAGGCGCCCCCCTTTTAATGTGCAAGTGCTTTGCATAAGAGAGGAGAGGCCCGTGGTAGGCAGCGGACGATAATCATAAGTAGGTTAAGCATGAAGAAGCAAATCAACTTAGGTAGATGCAGAGAAAGGCACACGCCACTGGGTCAGGCCCGAGCGGCTTGGGGATGATGCAGCCCGAGGGGCGCCCCCAACAAAGTAAGCTGAAGACTTAAGCAAAACGGATACATGCCGCGGGGACAAACCCACGCGACCTAGGAATGATGCAGCCCTGAGGGCGCTCCCAGCTGAAACAAAACTTGAGAGAAGTCACTTGATACCATTGCAGAGCGAGTGTCGGAGTAGCTGGTGGTGCGTGGTGAAGAAGCAATTCCTCACAATCCCTCGAGGCGCCGATCCTCGGGAGGCTCAGGAGGTCTGGATGGCTCGGCGAGGTCCATCTCCATTTCCTCCAGGAGCGCGCGATGCTTGGCCACCTGAGCTTCCAGAATGCTCCTCATCAGGCGCTGGTGGGCAGCAGCCGCGTTCGGCAGGCCGAAGGGCATGCGAACGCAGCTGTGCGGTGGACCCTTGCAACGTCCTTACGCCTTCCTGAGGGAAATGTGCCACGAAGCACGCCTCCAAGTGGTGCTCGAGCGCCTCCCTCGTGATCTTGGCAAAGTCAGTGGCTACCCAAGAGAGAGCCCCCGAGCCTTGCCCGAGGAGGGCGCCGGGCATGCCTCCCTATGCGACGGAGGGTGGCGCCCCTTGGATGGGCGCATGTTCGGATGTGGCGCCTCCGGAGGTGCCTGCTGCTTGAGGCCTTGAGTCAGGTGATGTCTTCTTCTTCTTGGGAGCTGCTTCAGGAAGGTTTCTACTCTTGCTGTCTGGGTCCTTGATTGACGCGGCTTGGAAGGCGCACTCGAGAGAGCACAACGCATCCTTCTCTTTACAGGGGACCATGATGACTCCGCCACTTCCTGGCATCTTGAGGACGTTGTAACCATGGTGAGTCACTGCCATGAACTTGGCCAGAGCGGGGTACCTGAGGATGGCATTGTATGGAAGGCGAATGTGGGCGATGTCGAAGTCAATGAACTCGGTACGGTAGTTCTTGCGCTGTCCAAAGGTGACAGGGAGGAGGACCTGCCCTATCGGGACAGTGGAACCATCAGTGACTCCTGAGAAGGGCTTGGTTGGTTGAAGCTGATTATATGGCACGTGAAGATTGTTGAATGTCTCGACAGACAGGATGTTGAGCCCTGCTCCGCCGTTGATGAGGGTCCTGGTAACTTGCACATTGCTGATGACTGGGGAGTAGAGCATCGGGAGGACACCGACCGTTGCCGCGCACTTGAGCTGATCCGCTGAGCTGAACGTGATGGCGCACGCAGACCACCTGAGGGGGCGTGTGGCCTCAAGCTTGGGGAGGACTGCATTCACTTCGCGAGCAAACTGCTTGAAGATGCGCTGAGAGGCTGGGGCCTAAGCTCCGCCCAAGATGCAAGCGATTGCACGTGGCTCCTGGAAGTCCCCAGCCCCCTCGTCCTGAAGATGGTCGTCATTCCTTCTTGGCGGTGGTGGCAGAGGAGGAAGTCATGCATTGCCTTGCGGGAAATCCTCACTAGGCTGATCCCTCCAAGACCCCTCGCGAGGCTGGTCCTTCCAGCGGTCCTCGCGAGGCCGGTCACGCTACCCTTGGCGAGGACCATGGTCGTCCCATCGTCCTCCACCTCTTCCTCCGCCTCGACCGTAGCCCCGATCATTGTGCTCGAGGCATCGACCGACGTGGCCTTCTCGCACGGCCCTGAGCTCTTGGCATTTGTTGGTGTTGTGGGTGTGGAGATCATGGTACACACAGTACCGGCTGCCCTTGGATGACTCCGGCTGGTCCCTGCCGCGCTTCATGTCTGGCTCCGCCGCCAGCACAGCTGCCCCCTTGCGCTTCACATCCTTGGCCTTGGCTTTCTTCTCTTCTGGGTCTGCTGCTGGGAGCTCAAGAAGGGAGAGGCGTCCCTCCTCAGCCCTGGCGCACTTGGTCGCCACATTGAACAACTCCAATGACGTGCACAGATCTTCGTGGATTGCCAGCTCCTCCTTCATCTTGACATCGCGAACGCCATCAGAGAACGCCGAGATGATGGCCTCCTCGGTTACCCTGGGAATCTTGAGGTGGGCATTGTTGAAGTGCTGGATGTACTTCTGCAAGGTCTCTCCGGGCTGCTGCTTGATGCGGTGCAGGTCACCCACGGCCGGCGAACGGTCATGAGTGCCCTGAAAGTTGGCGATGAAGCGAGTGCGCATCTCGTCCCAGGAGGAGATCGTGCCAGGAGCTAGGTTCAGGAGCCAGGTGCGGGCACCGTCCTTAAGTGCCATGGGAAACCAGTTCACCATGACCTTTTCATCCCTATTCGCGGCTTCGATGCCCAGCTCGTAGAGCTGTAGGAACTCCAAGGGGACGGCAGTGCCGTCGTAGCGAGGGAGCAGGTCAAGTTTGAACTTGCCCGGCCAGGCGACATTGCGTAGCTCGGTGGTGAAGGCGCGCCTGCGGTGTCCATCGGAGCTCTATGCTGATGCGGGGCTTGCTCCTGGCGATTCCTGCGCGCCGCTGCCTAGAGCAGCGTGAGGTCTTGACGTGGTGGCGCAGGGATGCGGTCATGGTGCACCGGTGCCGGGAGCACACGAGCACCTTCTTGGGGACGAGGGATTTCTTGGCAGCTCCTTTCTTGTCACGCGAGCGCCGAACGCGGTGGATCTTGTCCTGGGGCCGCGCGCCTTGGAGCTAGGGCACCTTCTTGTGGAGGAGGTGGCGGAGGCACCTCCTGATCTGCGCCTCCTGCGCAGGACAGAGGGCGAGGCAGCGAGAGGGACGTTTCATGGGAGCCCCCTGCGACGCTGACGAGCTCGGTGATGCGAGCGAGCCACTCCTCGTAGAGGTCGTCGATGGGACCGTAGTGCAGGAGCTCACGCGCCAGGAGCAACACGGCGTGCGCGTCCGTGGGCGCGCGACGGGCGTGGGACGACAAACCGGCTGGAGTCAGCGACGGGGTGGCGGTGCGGCCTTCCCGCTGCACCGAAGGATGCAACAACGAGGCCTGCTGCTCATTCCCCGCCAGGCCGGTGGAAGCATTGGCGGCAGGCGACGGGGAACGACGGGGACATCCACTGACAGGAGCCGTTTGGGCGACACAGGCGGCGAGAGCAGCCCAACGCTCGACGCAAGCCCAACGAGCGTCAGCCATGGACACGACGTAAGATCGAACGCGAAACAGCGGAAGAAAGATTCGGGTGTACCCCTACCCGGCGTGCCAAATGTCGAATGTTGGGTTCCAGCAGACCCTTAAGGTTCGAACTCTAGGGTGCGCATGAAGGTCTTCCCCCTACCGATCCATGTCCGATCGCCTCGCAAGAATCTAAGCTAAACGACGAACAACACGAGGGACACAAGATTTATACTGGTTCGGGCCACCGTTGTGGTGTAATACCCTACTCCAGTGTGTGGTGTGGTGGATTGCCTCAGGGGCTAATGATGAACAGCACAAAGGATGAACAACCTCGCGAGAGGTGTTCTAGAGCTGGTGCGATGAACTGCTTGGATGAGTTCGGTCGCCTCTCGATCTAAGGAGCACTCGATCAGATGCCCCATCCATTGTGGTGGCTATCCCTATTTATAGAGGCCCTGGCCCTCTTCCCAAATATTGAGCGGGAAGGGTGCCAACAACGGCCATTTCAAAGGGGAACATCTAGTACAAGTTATCCTGACTAAAGTTGGTCTTCGGCTGCCAAAGGCACTGGCGATGATGCCGTCTTGGGCTCCACGGTAACCTCCATCCTGCCGCTCTGCTGGTCTTGGTCTCGTTCCACTGAAATGGCAACCTTTGCCTGATGCATTGGTACTCCATGCCTGTGCTTGCCCCCTTTGCACCAAAGAGGAAACAAGGACACTGCACAGGCCGGCGCCCGCCTGGTCTCGATCGTCATGGCTTGCGCCACGAGCACCTCGCGAGGTACCCTGCCTTGATCTCTCTGCCTCCTCGCGAGCCTGCCTGGTGAGGCCATTCCTGAGGAAGTCTTGTGTCGTCCGCCCCGCGAGGCTTGGTCCCTCGCGAGGGTCTTGAGTCTTGCGCTGATGAAGATGGGCCGTATTGGGCCACCACTCGGGCCACGCCGCAGGCCGCAGGCAGGCAAGTCTGGTGACCCCCGTTCCCAGAACGCCGACACTTGACTTCCATTTGTCCAAAAATGGATGTACCTATATACTAAAACATGTCTAGATACATATATATTTTGACAAATAGAAGGCATGTATTGTGGAACAGAGGGAGTAGAATGGATGCAAATTTTTGTATTGGGAAGAAGAGTACATCCATATATTGATAGAGCGCAATTTAGTAGATGTTCTAGCACTTTTAGCTAGCATAGAGGCTAGAGATGAGACTAATGCACTTGTTGATACTCCTACTAGAATAGAGGCTAGACATGAGACTAGATGCGAGGAAGCAACGTCTACTTCTTTACACTCGAAGAAGAAAGAAGCACGCAAGATCGAGCCTCCGAAGATCAACAATGAATGCATCGAGAAGGCACTAATCCAACTTACAGGAGCAGTTATGGAAGTTGGATATCTTCTAGAGTAGTAAAATGTATTCTTGTGGTTCTTGTTTTCTTTGGTCTTGCTTTTCTAGTCAAAATTATCGTTGGAGTTCGTGCAAAACGGAGGTCCATTTGGGGTCGTGCATTGGAGTTGGCCTTACAAGTGGGATCGCAGTTGAGGAAACCGACTATCAGCAAACCCCCACCTCGCCCGCCGCATGATGGCTGAAGTTAGAGAAACGACGAGGTTGAAGAGATTGCTCAAGCACGGACTCCAAGAAATAATATGGTGTCAGATGGATGTTGTGGTGGTGGCGTGTGACGTACTCCTGGACGTGAATGCTTGTTCTGGCCCATGCCACCCTACTACTCCTACTACTTACTATATAGTACTAGTATCAAGCATTCGAGGTGCTGGTTACGTACAACGAACACATTAACATATGGCTACAGTAAAAACACTCACCCGACGCGCGAAGCATGTGAAGCTAGTACAAATAGTGTAGTACTATTGTTGATTGGCCTCATCCGATAACCTGTTGCAATGCACGTACAATTATGTATTCAGAAAATATTTTTTTGCCTCGTCGCACCACTCACTCAGAGAAACGACTCGAAAGGCATTCATAAATTTAGTAAGTTTATCACATGCATATCATTTTATTACATACAACAGGTCATCAACCCACATCGACAACGAGGATACATTATAAATACTAAAGTTTTCACCACACAACAAATAACAAGCAATGAAATGAACTTCAACTCAACCATTCCTCGGCGTTGGAAACGCTTGCTTTGAACCACAAGTGATTCTCTGGGACGGGCCATCCATTGTCGATCTCGAGACCAACACAGGACTGATCATCCAGGCTGAAGCAGCCTACTATATTAGTACCAGGGTAGGGAACCACCCAAATGTCCGAGGTATAGACACAGTTGCTTCTCATAAATGGTAGTAATATTGTGTCAACAGCAGTTGGATCGCCTTTCACCATCATTGGATAGTTTTGTCCAAGGAAGGGCGAGTTTTCTCCAAGACTATCAATTCTATACCAGGGAGAAGGAGTTGGCGCTAACACACTAGTATCCATCCCGAATACCATGCAACAGGTGTTGGAATAGGTCCGGAGAGTGCGACCATGGGAGACTACACCTGCTTCCTTAGTAGTAACATCATCAGTGGACTGTATACACACAAGAAGAGGTGATCCATCGGAATTAGTTGCCAGGCACCACAGAGTATATGGGCGCTGCTCGTCCTCATGCTCGTGATCATCACCATCGTTATCTCCCCCTTGGTTATAAAAATATTCAAGTATAGGTGGTGGAATGTTCACAGGACCTTGGAAACACAAGAAGAAGGTTAATTAGTAAGGGGAAACTTGCTAATCTGCATTCATGTGGATGAAACAATTATAATTACGGTGGAAGACAAATGTACCGAAATCATAAGGATTCCATGCAAAAACAGTGCCACGAGTGGTGGCAACAAACACAATGCCCTCATATTGAATTGCATCACAGTACTCATCCATGTATAGAAACTGATTTTTGAGCAATATCCATCCAGTCAAACCACGAAGGACGGCAACAAGCTTGTCGAAGATAGCAACAACTTCATAGTCGTTGTAATTCCAAGAGCGGTTGGGAACTCGATAAATTGCTATATTCCGTAGAAGATAGTCACCATGATCGTATTTGAACGTGCATACAATACCGGTGTGCTCAACCTCTGGGCAGTATGCTGAGATTTTTGGAAGTGGAACCCGGTCACGAGGGTACACATTCACAAGTTCCCACTCGCAGTTGGACCAAATGTAAACAACCCAATCTCCATTTGTGCCTGCCCAAGCCTTACCCTCAAGCGATGGCATCTTAACATCATACATATCATTATCAAGCGGCGTCAACTTGCACAAGGCGACGCCTCCGTCGTCCCCGCACCAGTCATCAGGGTCACGACAAAGAAGATAGGGGAGATCAAACCGCTCCTTGACTCTTGGGTTCCTTGTAATGATGTTATTAGTTGAGTCGAGAATGGGCTTGAACAAACCTGCCATGCTAGCGGAGGTGATGACGTCACACCGATCAATGAGTTCCTTGACCACGTCATCTTTCAGATCGGGGCAAGAATAACAGGGTCATTTCCGGCCTGTTCTCTCCATGGAGAAGACGATCGAACAATGGCAAAAGGATGGGTGAAGGGCTGAACAAAAATAGAGGAGGGAGAGGAAGAGCGTGTGACAGCAGTTCCAAATCGAGAGGGAGATGCGAAGAGTCGATGGACGGTTGCCAGTTTGCCACGGTTCAAAAGAGGCGCCCTAGCCTACATGTCCGTTCGGAAATACTAGTAGAAAAGGACTCGCTGTCGTCTCACTGATATGTTGGAACGGGACCACATGTCAATGAAACATGGTGTGTAATTTCTTGTGCAAAATGCGATCTGGCCGCGTTGGCCCGACGTGCCGCATTAGTTATCGACCTTTATTTTTTTAATGGTGTGTCGTTCAGTTTTGAAGCACGACTAACTGGTACTATACGCAGAGAAAATATAAACTACTCTACCACTACTCCACCTCCAGTACTAGTAGTATAAAAAAGATATATAGGCTGGAGCTTCAGCGCTTTTTTGCTAAGGGCTGCCCACTTGCTTCTCACACTACCACCCTCTCTCCAGATCTAAAAAAGACGGCCTCTCCCTCCCTCCTCACCAGTGGTCACAGATCCTCCGGGGAAGAAAAGGGCATGCAGCGTTGACGCACTCGTCGTCGGCGAGCGAGGTCACGCACTGACGACAAGGCCGTCCTCTCAGACCTAGCACCCGCGCGGAATGGCCTCCATCCCCAAGCTCGCTGCCATAGTGTGTGCGGAGGACGACGACCACGAGCGAAGCCACTTCCCACCGACCCTCAGGTATGCTACCTCTTTTCGAACCATACCCTTGTTCTATTGCACCATTTGCCACGTCGTTGCATGTGGATCTTTTTCCACCCCACCATCTTCCCAATTTGCTATACTCTGCTCTGCTGGCCACGCAGACGAAAACCATAATTTGCACTATTAAAGGAAACCCTACTTCATGCAGACTAATCCATGTCTGGGTTGAATAAGGAAAGGAAGGGAGACTGTACTATCCAAGAGAGTAGGCATCGAACCCGCATCTAGGTTGAAAAGGGAAAACTCAGTAGCTAAGGAATGAGTCTCGTGTCTCTTGGTTGAAGAAGGGTAGTGTAACACCCACGATGCGGCTATATCTCCCACGTGTCGAAGCACGACTTAGAGGCATAACCGCATTGTGGTTTTGTCGCAAGAAGGGTCATCTTCACACAATCCCATGTAATGAACAAGAAAGGGATAAAGAGTTGGCTTACAATCGCCACTTCACACAAGTACTTAAATAAAGCATAAATCAATCAGAGTACATACATAGTCCGACTATGGACAAATCCAAAAGAAAAGAAGATAACCCAACTGCTAGATCCCCGATCGTCCCAACTGGGCTCAACTACTGATCAACATGAAACGAAACATAGCAACGACCAAGATCTTCGTTGAGCTCCCATCCGAGCTCAGTTGCATCACTTGCACTGGTATCATCGGCTCCTGCAACTGTTGTGATAGTATCTGGTGAGTCACGAGGACTCAGCAATCCCATTACCATGGGTATCAAGACTAGGAAAGCTTAATGGGTATGGACAGGATAAGTGGTGAGTTTGCAACAGCGACTAAGCATATATGGTGTCTAAATACACAAATAAGAGCGGGAAGAGAAGCAAACGGAACGGTCGAGAAGCAAGAAGTGGTCAAGAAGTGATCCTGAAACTACTTACGTGCGAACATAACCCAAACCGTCTTCACTTCCCGGACTCCGCCGAAAAGAGACCATCACGGCTACACACGCGGTTGATGCGTTTTAATTAAGTCAAGTGTCCAGTTCTCTACAACCGGATATAAACAAATTCCCATCTGCCACATAACTGCGGGCACGGCTCTCGAAAGTTTATACCCTGCAGGGGTGTCCCACCTTAGCCCATCACAAGCTCTCACAGCCAACGAAGGATATTCCTTCACCCAGGAAGACCCGATCAGTCTCGGAATCCCGGTTACAAGACATTTCGACAATGGTAAAACAAGACCAGCAAGACCGCCCGAATGTGCCGACAAATCCCGATAGGAGCTGCACATATCTCGTTCTCAGGGCACACCGGATAAGCTAAGCGTACGAGTACCAACATAACCCAAGTTGCCAAGGGACGGTCCCGCACGGTGCTCTAGTTTGGACCAACACTCAAAGGAGCATT
>NC_057801.1:405895819-405945701 GCF_018294505.1 Triticum aestivum | reverse complement strand
GTAAAGTAAAGATGACCCTTGAGTCTGCAGAACCCAAGGGAAAAGGCTTAGGTGGCAAATGTTAAAACCAAGGTTGGGCCTTGCTGGAGGAGTTTTATTCAAAGCGAACTATCAAGGGGGTCCCATAAATCACCCAACCGCGTAAGGAACGCAAAATAAAGGAACATAACACCGGTATGACAGAAACTAGGGCGGCAAGAGTGGAACAAAACACCAGGCATAAGGCCGAGCCTTCCACCCTTTACCAAGTATATAGATGCATTAATTAAATAAGAGATATTGTGATATCCCAACATAAACATGTTCCAACATGGAGCAATATTCAACTTCACCTTCAACTAACAACGCTATAAGAGGGGTTGAGCAAAGCGGTAACATAGCCAAGCAACAGTTTGCTAGGAAGGGTGAAAAGGTTAGAGGCTGACATGGCAATTTGGGAGGCTTGATAAACAAGTGATAGGTAGCACAACATAGCGATAGAATGAAGCAACTAGCATAGCAATGATAGTAGTGAGATCCAGGGAAACGGTCATCTTGCCTGAAATCCCACTAGGAAGAAGAACGAGTCCATGAAGAAGACAAACAGACATAGTCGAACGAATCCTCACAACTCCGGAACGAAACCGAAGCTAACGAGAGAAGCAAACCGGAAAGAAGCAAGCAACATGGTAAACACAGAAGCATAAACATGGCATGATGCACAATCAAGTATGATGCATGTCCGATTTAAAAAGGCATGGCATGGCAAAGTGCACAAACAATACTACAAGTTAAGTGGAGCTCAATATGCAACTTGTTGCATATTGATGAAACACCACATTCAATCATTTAGTTCACTCTCGTTTATGCTACTCATCAATATTAAATGTTGTTAAACATGGCAAGGGGTGAAGCATAAAGAAACTACCTACCTAGGCAAGTTTAAATAAGGCCAAAACACCAAACAATAATTCCAGAAAATCCTCATATGCATATTTTGGAATTGGTACTGTTCTGCCCTAAACCATATTTTAGAGTTGTTAAACATGCAAAGTAATGCCACCATGTTAAACTATGCATTTTTCCACCCCATTTACATATAAAGTTTATTAAATTCGAAGCTATGGTTATTTAGTTATGAAATAAAACATTTTAGCATGGCATTTAGCAAATTAAATGCAAACATCATTTTAAACATTTTAAATGTTGTTATCATGATGCGGATGACATATACAAGTTATATGCAATTTTTATGAAGATGTTGACATGAGCAAGATATGAAACATTTGTCACCGTGGTGGAAAGAAGGGTGCCACGGCAATGAATTTGAAAATGATGCCACGGCAACATATCAATGATCCGATAACTCATTGAGATACCGGTGCAAAAGAGAAAGTGTGCGGATGTGCGGAACATGCAAAAGATGGTGGGGTGATCCCGGTTACCGGGTTCCCACGGGTCGATGGCATGGAAAACAAGGAGGAACGTGCAAAGACAACTCGGACACGGTGCAAACACGGGCATCTCATACAACACACATTCATTCTCGAAAGGTTGTCTCGGCGGTTATACCTTTGAAGCGTGCGTTTTCGGAGCGGTTCGAGTTCGTTGAGGGAAGTAGTGGTACTCGTGGGTCGTAGTGGAAGTAGTTGTACACGTTTCCGTAGCCATACGCACTCCATAGATGATCGGGGTCACGACGCGGAACTTGATGCCCACGGGGTCGACGGTAGAGGAGGTAGTGGTACTATTCATCGGTCGTCGTGGTACTTGGGGTCTTCGGAATTGTCGGTCTCGATTCTTGCGACAGTAGTGGTACACGTGGTAGATGAACTTGGCCATATGAAGGGCTACTTGGTGGGTCATCGAGGCACGTGTTCTTGGCGATCCCGTAGACGCGGTAGAGGTACTTGACGCATCACCGTGTAATCGAGCTTGGTGGTCTTAGCGAACCGTAGTGGTACTAGGCGAGATACACGGCCACGGTAGTCTTTGGACTTGGTTTTCCCGTACATGACTCCATGGGTCCTGGGGTAACTCAGTGATGGCCTTGGCAAAGAGGCGGCAGCATCAGTCGAAGGAAGCAACAACGGCAGCTTGGCCCGAAGATGACGGCCGATGGGCGCGTAGGCCCCTGGTTTGAAGCAAAGGCGAGGCGCTGGCCTCGAGCGATGCTCATCAGCGGGAATAGTGACGGGGTTGCAGTGCCATGGGGATGGAGGTGCTCATGAGCAGCCAATGAAGGAGGACGTCAGCGCAGGATCTTGAAGCCATGGGGATGGCCGATAGAAGGAGGCGCGGGCAAGGGGAAGCAGGAGAGGTAGTCGCGGCGCTAGTGCAGGTGGCGATGAGACAAGGCAGAGTGGAAGGTCGACGGGGAGGCAGCGGCCTTGGCGATGGAGGGTGGCGAGGTCGCGATGGAAGGAGTCGCGCAGGGGAAGGAGGTCAGGCGCGTGTGCTGGGCGGCGACGAGGCTCTCCAGCCGGCGCGTTGAATGGCAAGGCAGGTGGGGCTTGAGCGGCTTGTGCGAGGGTGGAGATCGACCGAGGCGCTGCAGAAGCGGCGCCAAGGGACAAGCACATCGGTGATCGGGCGCGAGCGCTCCGTCTGTCTTCTTGGCGGCACGAGAGGGCACAAGAGGGTGAGAGAGAGGGGTGAGAGAGAGATGGCGGCGCTGCTAGGAAGCGAGAGAGAGAGAGATCGAGGGGAGGGGGTCGGGGCTAGGGTTAACTAGGTTTAGGTGGGGCGGCTAGGCTCAAGTGGCTGGCTGGGCCTGAGTATGGGCCTTAGAGGCCGGCCGAGTGGAGAGGAAATGGCCAGAGGTCTGGTCGCCTGGTGAAAAAAAAGGGTTTTCCTCATTGGAAAAGAAAACAGGGGCCAAAGGATTTATTTGGAGGTCTAAATAAATCCAAATTTAGCTGAAATTTGGCAAGTGGCCTCACTGGAATATATGAAGGCTCCACAAGAAGGATTGGAGGCAAAAGGAGAATAGAGCAACGATGTGAATATTCAGAAACGAAAGGAACTTTAAAATGCAAGTGGGTTGTGGTTAATTCCAAATAATGGAATATTTTATAATAGCTCCCTAATATTGGAGGATATGTTATAAAGAGAAGTCACCCTTCCCTCGATTTAAATGGATCAAAGATCCATACAGTTTATTAAAAGATTTTTAAAATTAATGATATGATGGCATGATGACATGGTGCAATGCAAATGAAGCTAAGAAGAATGCAACAAACAAATACATCGCATGGCAAAACTCGGAATAGCTAGAAGTCTTCTGGAGCGTCGGTCTCGGGGTGTTACAACACTCCACCACTACAAGAGGATCTCGTCCCGAGATCTAGGATGGCACCGGAGAGAAACGAAAGAGAAAGAGATGAGGTAAAACTAAGTTGCTTCTTCGCCCAATGAGTGAAACCAAAGAACCTTGCGAGGTTGAAAAGTTGAAAGAAAGAACACAACGGAGTTGAACACAATTGAGAGCAGAGCGGTAGAAAATAGAAACAAGGAACACCATGTGAACCTTGGAGGTTGCAAAGCTATGAATGACGAGTACAATGGACAAGAAGGAATTGGAACCACTCTGGTTGAAACTAGATAAACAAGGAACAAGGAAGATCAAATTCGGACATCACTCCGGTTGAAAGAGATGCATGACTTGATAAGATGAAAGAACTTGAATGAGAACACAACACTCTGGTTAAATTGATGAGCAAGAAAATAACGTGATCTTGACAAAACGAGGTGATGGGTGAAGAGAGCAACATCACAATGCCTCCAGAACGAAAGAATAGAAGCTAGATTGTTGAGATAAAGGGACGGAGAAGAAAATGACAACTTTTGCCACAAATGAGCTTGGAAAGCATCCTTGCAAAGTAGGATTTAACGGAGTTGTTGTAAAATCAACAACGAAAAGCACAAGCTTGTTGTGGGCTTATGGAAAACATCTCAAAATTATGAGGTGACAACCGGCCACTAACATAAACAATTGATTGGTTGAGATCAACGAACATAAGAGAAACTTCTTTCACCAAGAGGATAACTGGAGAACTTGGGTCATTGATAAGCACCACAATTAGCAACATTCCTTTGAGAAGGCTTTTAGGTGAAATCTGACACAAGATAACTCAAACGAAGAGATTAATGGATTTAAAATACCTCATTCTTGACAACATGTGAATCATGAAACATGAATGGAAATTGTTAAGAATGATATAACACCACCTCAAAAGATAAGGTAGAAAGAATTGCACTTCGAAATGCAAGAAGAAGAAGAAGAATACTTGAACTTCTTAGAAAAAACATGTGTTGGGCACCATGTTTATTTTTTAGTATAGCTTGGCGGATCTTAGCTTCGAGAGAAATCTTGAAGAGCAATTGAAGAATGAAAAGAATCCTTGACGAACCACCATCTAGAGCCTCTTGGAAGATCTCCGGAAAAGAAAATGATTATGAAGAAGAATTGGAGGTTGAAGAGAACCAGAATTGAAGCCTTGCAATTATTTAGATGGAGCTATGAAATGAGTAAACTTTGAACTCCAGACAAGAAAGATGAATAACTTGGAACTGAGAATTACTTCCGGATGAACAAACTCCGGAAGAAGGAATTAATCACCTGGATGAAACAAGAATAAGAATTATGTCATGCCTATCCTTCATCAATTTAAATTGATGAAAAGCAATGGATTTGGCATACTACTTATTCTCGTAGAAAGGATTAAGAGAGATATAGCGCAAACTTGGGAAAACTTGAACAAACCACCGGTAGGATTCAGAAAGAACGAATTAATTGATACGATAACAACAGAAGAGGAATGTTGAAAGAACCACCGTTATAATTGGAAATGAAAGTAGCAAAGGCACAATTCACCGGGAAGAATTGGAAAACGAATGAAGATACTTGAGGGGATTTAGATACAAGAGAACAAAGAGACCACGAACTGATTAAAGAATACTTGAACGAAGCACCGGAAGAATATGGAGATGAACGAAGAGGCATCAATTCAGAATCGAGAGATCTTCTGAAATAATGGCCTTCGGATGATCGAGAAAAGAAAACATCCCTTGAAATGCGTCGGATGGGTGAAAAGAATTCTCACAATCGAAAACAATTATGAGAGGATGGCATGAAGCTAGAACCATGAATCTTCAAGAGAATGGACCAAGATTTTAGGAGAAATCTCTTCCTCGGTCTTCAACTGTTGAGAATGATAATGAGAACCACCATGAATTGTTGAGGCACTCTAGAATGAAGAATAGAAAGTTTGAACCAACGATCAAAAGAATTTGAAAGCGAACTTGAAGAAGACATCTGACTGATGGAAATTCATTCTTACGTCAAACTTGGAAATGAATTTGAGAATCGCTCCTGATACTTAGAAGAGTGAGGTAAGATCATGGGAAAAGACCTGTGGGTTAGGTCCCACTCAAAAGAAAACACCGTTGAACAATTATGAATAAAGATTGCACCAGTTGAATTAAATGACTTGAATGAGATAATAATCTCCAAATAGCTTGAAGAGATTAAGAATGGAAAGCACGAATCTTCTGAGATATCTTGAGCACTCCAGGACAAATGAATAGTGAGAAGTGAATGATTGAGAGGTGCACCAGCATGGGAAACATTTGAAACGAGGAAAGGATATGATCGAGAAAGCTTGAATTGAATCCACCGGAGAAGAAAAGAGAAAAAAGAATAATAAACTTGAAGCTCCGTTAGTATCTTCCTGAGAATCACCGGATAAGAACATTGACGGAAAAGAATGGAGAGACTTCTCATCAATAAAAGGATACTTGATTAAGAAATCTGAGTCCTTGAAGAAAAGGGTGGGAGGGCGGGAAAACAAAGACAACTTGGGACGGATGAAACAAATACCGTTGAGAAAACTTAGAATTGAACTTGCAAATGTTGAAATGATCGGAACCACTTGAAGAGAAGCACGCCGGTTGGAAAAGGATTAACATGATGACCTCAATGATCAAGAAGGATTAGCACTCCCATGAAGTATGAGAACACCATTTAGGGAAGGTATGGATCAACACTTGACATCGAAGCAACTCGAATACCATAACTCAAAACAAAATAAAGGATTTGGCTTGCAGAATAATCCGGAAACAAACATATGATAGATGCCATATCGTATCATGTGTCTGTTGGAAAGATATCCTACGAGATACTTGAATTCCCACTTATAAACTCCTAAAACTTTCTGGTTATGCAATTTTGTGTTGGGGATACAGGGGAAGCATAATATCTCACTCAAACTAACAATCCCTACATCCAGTTATATCCATCTGTCAACACATAACCAAGAAAACTCCGAAAATCGTGTACCTCAACCTTCGAAAAGCATCCGTTATACGAGCTATGGCAATACTCCCGAACTCCCACCCCAGTACTGGGTGGCGTCGAGGTTATCTCACCAACAACTGCATAAAAGAGATTTTCGATGTCGGCAAAACTCAGGTATTCCAGAACTGCAACGATAAAATTATGACGACAACACCTCGGAGCTCAACTCCCCGGGACACTGCCACAACCCCTAAATGTCAGGAGGCACCAAGAACAATGTTCTCATCATAAGAATATCAGAACGATCCCAAGATACCCGCGTGATCCTAAATTTTTTTAGTGAAATTTGAGGAGCGGAAATTCAAAACATCTACGTCAGGAGACCTCATCAGAGCGACGAAGGGACCAAGGAGTAAAAAGAATCCTACTCTCCAATATATATAATCCTAAGACTCAAAACATTTTTTTTAGACTCAACAACGTCAGAGATTCGATCAAGCAGGGGGATCCTAAGTCGGGGATGGCTCTGATTACCAACTTGTAACACCCACGATGCATCTATATCTCCCACATGTTGAAGCAGGACTTGGAGGCATAACTGCATTGTGGTTTTGTCGCAAGAAGGGTCATCTTCACACAATCCCATGTAATGAACAAGAAAGGGATAGAGAGTTGGCTTACAATCGCCACTTCACACAAGTACTTAAATAAAGCATACATCAATCAGAGTACACACATAGTCCGACTACGGACAAATCCAAAAGAAAAGAAGATCGCCGATCGTCCCAACTGGGTTCCACTACTGATCAACATGAAACGAAACATAACAACGACCAAGATCTTCGTTGAGCTCCCATCTGAGCTCGGTTGCATCACCTACACTGGTATCATCGGCTCCTGCAACTGTTGTGATAGTATCTGGTGAGTCACGAGGACTCAGCAATCCCATTACCATGGGTATCAAGACTAGCAAAGCTTAATGGACATGGACAAGATAAGTGGTGAGGTTGCAGCAGCGACTAAGCATATATGGTGGCTAACATACGAAAATAAGAGCGGGAAGAGAAGCAAACGAAACGGTCGAGAAGCTAGAAGTGATCAAGAAGTGATCCTGAAACTACTTACGTGCAAACATAACCCAAACCGTGTTCACTTCCCGGACTCCGCCGAAAATAGACCATCACGGCTACACACGCGGTTGATGCGTTTTAATTAAGTCAAGTGTCAAGTTCTCTACAACCGGATATTAACAAATTCCCATCTACCACATAACCGCGGGCACGGCTCTCGAAAGTTTATACCCTGCAGGGGTGTCCCAACTTAGCCCATCACAAGCTCTCATGGCCAACGAAGGATATTCCTTCTCCCAGGAAGACCCGATAAGTCTCCGAATCCCGGTTACAAGACACTTCGACAATGGTAAAACCAGACTAGCAAGACCGCCCGTATGTGCTGACAAATCCCGATAGGAGCTGCACATATCTCGTTCTCAGGGCACACCGGATAAGCTAAGCATACGAGTACCAACATAACCCAAGTTGCCAAGGGACGGTCCCGCACGATGCTCTAGTTTGGACCAACACTCAAAGGAGCACTGGCCGAGGGGGGGGGGGGTAAATAAAGATGACCCTTGAGTTTGCAGAACCCAAGGGAAAAAGGCTTAGGTGGCAAATGTTAAAACCAAGGTTGGGCCTTGCTGGAGGAGTTTTATTCAAAGCAAACTGTCAAGGGGGTCCCATAAATCACCCAACCGTGTAAGGAATGCAAAATCAAGGAACATAACACCGGTATGACGGAAACTAGGGCGGCAAGAGTGGAACAAAACACCAGGCATAAGGCCCAGCCTTCCACCCTTTACCAACTATATAGATGCATTAATTAAATAAGAGATATTGTGATATCCCAACATAAACATGTTCCAACATGGAGCAATCTTCAACTTCACCTGCAACTAACAACGCTATAAGAGGGGCTGAGCAAAGCGGTAACATAGCCAAGCAACAGTTTGCTAGGAAGGGTGAAAAGGTTAGAGGCTGACATGGCAATTTGGGAGGCTTGATAAACAAGTGATAGGTAGCACAGCATAGCGATAGAACAAAGCAACTAGCATAGCAATGATAGTAGTGAGATCTAGGGAAACGGTCATCTTGCCTGAAATCCCACTAGGAAGAAGAACGAGTCCATGAAGAAGACAAATGGACATAGTCAAATGAATCCTCACAACTCCGGAACGAAACCGAAGCTAACGAGAGAAGCATACCGGAAAGAAGCAAGCAACATGGTAAACACACAAGCATAAACATGGCATGATGCACAATCAAGTATGATGCATGTCCGGTTTAAAAAGGCATGGCATGGCAAAGTGCACAAACAATACTACAAGTTAAGTGGAACTCAATATGCAACTCGTTGCATATTGATGAAACACCACATTCAATCATTTAGTTCGCTCTCATTTATGCTACTCATAAATGTTAAATGTTGTTAAACATGGCAAGGGGTGAAGCATAAAGAAACTACCTATCTAGGCAAGTTTAAATGAGGTTGGAACACCAAACAACAATTCCGGAAAATCCTCATATGCATATTTTGGAATTGGTACTGTTCTGCCCTAAACCATATTTTAGAGTTGTTAAACATGCAGAATAATGCCACCATGTTAAACTATGCATTTTCCACCCCATTTACATATAAAGTTTATTAAATTCGGAGCTACGGTTATTTAGTTATGAAATAAAACATTTTAGCATGGCATTTAGCAAATTAAATGCAATCATCATTTTAAACATTTTAAATGTTGTTATCATGATGCGGATGACATATACAAGTTATATGCATTTTTTATGAAGATGTTGACATGAGCAAGATATGAAACATTTGTCACCGTGGTGGAAAGAAGGGTGCCACGTCAATGAATTCGAAAATGATGCCACGGCAACATATCGATGATCCGATGACTCATTGAGATACCGGTGCAAAAGAGCAAGTGTGCGGATGTGCGGAACATGCAAAAGATGGTGGGGTGATCCCGGTTACCGGGTTCCCATGGGTTGACGGCATGGCAAACAAGGAGGAACGTGCAAAGACAACTCGGACACGGTGCAAACACGGGCATCTCATACAACACACATTCATTCTCGAAAGGTCGTCTCGGCGGTTATACCTTTGAAGCGTGTGTTTTCGGAGTGGTTCGAGTTTGTCAAGGGAAGTAGTGGTACTCGTGGGTCGTAGTGGAAGTAGTTGTACACGTTTCTATAATCATACGCACTCCATAGATGATCGGGGTCACGACGAGGAACTTGATGTCCACGGGGTCGACGGTAGAGGAGGTAGTGGTACTATTCGTCGGTCGTCGTGGTACTTGGGGTCTTCGGAATTGTCG
The DNA here is from genome assembly GCF_018294505.1 of Triticum aestivum. Lineage (NCBI taxonomy): Eukaryota > Viridiplantae > Streptophyta > Magnoliopsida > Poales > Poaceae > Triticum > Triticum aestivum. Next base: position 405,936,042 of record NC_057801.1, on the reverse strand, counting down.
GTCTCGATTCTTGCGACGATAGTGGTACACGTGGTAGATGAACTTGGCGATTCAAAGGGGTACTTGGTGGGTCGTTGAGGTATGTGTTCCTGGCGATCCCATAGACGTGGTAGAGGTACTTGAAGCGTCACCGTGTAGTCGAGCTTGGTGGTCTTGGCGAACCATAGTGGTACTGGGCGAGATACACGGCCACAGTAGTCTTTGGACTTGGTTTTCCCGTACATGACTCCATGGGTCCTGGGGTAACTCAGTGATGGCCTTGGCAAAGAGGCTGTAGCATCAGTCGAAGGAAGCAACAGCGGCAGCTTGGCCCGAAGATGACGGGCGATGGGGGCGTCTCCCCCTGGTTCGAAGCAAAGGCGAGGCGCTGGCCTCGAGCGACGCTCATCAGCGGGAATAGTGATGGGGTCGCAGCGTAATGGGGATGGAGGTGCTCGTGAGCAGCCGATGAAGGAGGACGTCAGCGCAGGATCTCGAAGCCATGGGGATGGCCGATAGAAGGAGGCGCGGGCGAGGCGAAGCAGGAGAGGTAGTTGTGGCGCTAGTGCAGGTGGCGACGAGACTAGGCGGAGAGGAAGGTCGACGGGGAGGCAACGGCCTTAGAGATGGAGGGTGGCGAGGTCGTGATGGAAGGAGTCGCACAGGGGAAGGAGGTCGTGCGCGGGTGGTGGGCGGCGGCGCGGCTCTCCAGTCGGCGCGTAGAACGTCGAGGCAGGCGGGGCTTGAGCGGCTTGCGCGAGGGCAGAGATCAACCAAGGCGCCGCAGAAACGGCGCCAGGGGATGAGCACAGCGGCGATCAGGCGCGAGCGCTCTGTCTCTCTTCTTAGCGGCATGGGAGGGCACGAGAGGGTGAGAGTGAGGGGTCAGAGAGAGATGGTGGCGCTACTAGGAAGTGAGAGGGAGAGACCGAGAGGAGGGGGTCGGGGCTAGGGTTAACTAGGTTTAGGTGGGGCGGCTGGGCTCAAGTGGCCGGCTGGACCTGAGGATGGGCCTTAGAGGCCGGCCCAGTGGAGAGGAAATGGCCAGAGGTCTGGTCGCCTGGTGAAAAAAAGGGTTTTCCTCATTGGAAAAGAAAACAGGGGCCAAAGGATTTATTTGAAGGTCTAAATAAATCTAAATTTAGCTAAAATTTGGCAAGTGCCCTCACTGGAATATATGAAGGCTCCACAAGAAGGATTGGAGGCAAAAGGATAATAGAGCAACGATGTGAATATTCAGAAACGAAAGGAACTTTAAAATGCAAGTGGGCTATGGTTAATTCCAAATAATGGAATATTTTATAATAGCTCCCTAATATTGGAGGATATGTTATAAAGAGAAGTCACCCTTCCCTCGATTTAAATGGATCAAAGATCCATACAGTTTATTAAAAGAGTTATAAATTAATGATATGATGGCATGATGACATGATGCAATGCAAATGAAGCTAAGAAGAATGCAACAAACAAATACATCGCACGGTGAAACTCAGAATAGCTAGAAGTCTTCTGGAGCGTCGGTCTCAGGGCGTTACAGGTAGAAAGGCATGACAACGCAATAGAGAATGACCAGGTCGATCGGTTTGTTGTCCTCACATAGGAAAAAGGTGGCTAAAGAGAACAAAAATGGGACGCAATCCACATATGCTGCCTGGATATTTGTTGCTCTGGGCAACCATACCTCCCTCATCACTCTGTGTCCGTGGAGGTACATCGTACTGGTGTGCCACTGTCCGAATGGGCCTCCCATGCTCTTATTGCCACTTTTTTTGCTGTTAGTATAACGCCAGCAGTCAAGTCAAGCAATGCTACTGCTAAAGTGATGCCACATTTAACGAATGCCGCTCTCAGTCTAATGCCACCGATAAATTTAAGCAATGCCATTTAATGTCACTGGATTATTTCAGGGTTAGCTGTTGATTGTGGATGTATTAAAGATTTTTCTGCTAAGGCATTCTAATGATGTTGCACGGCCAGTATACCAACGATGAAACTTATTACTACCTTCAGATTTTTGCACTGTTAATGCTTATAGATTACATACCTCACTTTCATGAGATAAGTTAATTTTTTTGTACAGTGTCACCAAAATGTGAAGGCGCTGATGTCATTTTATTTTGGTTAAACTGCACAAAAAATTATGAAGACAAGAGGAAAGGTCAAGAGTGGGCACTGATACGTCTCCAACGTATCTATAATTTTTGATTGTTCCATGCTATTATATTACCCCTTTTGGATGTTTATGGGCTTTATTTTACACATTTATATCATTTTTGGGAATAACCTACTAACCGGAGGCCCAGCCCGTATTGCTGTTTTTTTTGCCTATTTCAGTATTTTGAAGAAAAGGTATTATCAAACGGAGTCCAAACGGAATGAAACATTCAGGAGCGTGATTTTTGGAACGAACGTGATCCAGAGGACTTGGAGTGCAAGTCAAGAAGCTGCCGAGGCTCCCACAAGATAGGAGGGTGCGCCCCCTGTCTCCTGGGCCCCTCAGGCAGCCACCGACGTACTTCTTCCTCCTATATATACCTACGTACCCCGAAAACATTCAGGGGGCAGACGAAACACAATTTCCACCATCGTAACCTTATGTATCCACGAGATCCCATCTTGGAGCCTTCGTCGGCGTTCTGCCCGAGGGGGAATCGACCATGGAGGGCCTCTACATCAACATCCTTGCCCCTCCGATGAGTTGTGAGTAGTTTACCACAGACCTACGGGTCCATAGTTATTATCTAGATGGCTTCTTCTCTCTTTTTGGATCTCAATACAATGTTCTCCCCCTCTCTTGTGGAGATCTATTCGATGTAAACTCTTTTTGCGGTGTGTTTGTCGAGATCCGATGAATTGTGGGTTTATGATCAAGTTTATCTATGAATAATATTTGAATCTTCTCTGAATTATTTTATGAATGATTGAGTTATATTTGCAAGTCTCTTCGAATTATCAGTTTGGTTTGGCCTACTAGATTGATCTTTATTGCAATGGGAGAAGTGCTTAGCTTTGGGTTCAATCTTGTGGTGTCCTTACCTAGTGACAGAAAGGGTTGCAAGGCACGTATTGTATTGTTGCCATCGAGGATAACAAGATGGGGTTTATATCATATTGCTTGAGTTTATCCCTCTACATCATGTCATCTTGCTTAATGCATTACTCTGTTCTTATGAACTTAATACTCTAGATGCAGGCAGGAGTCGGTCAATGTGTGGAGTAATAGTAGTAGATGCAGGCAGGAGTCGGTCTACTTGTTACGGACGTGATGCCTATATACATGATCATGCCTAGATAATCTCATAATTATTCGCTTTTCTATCAATTCCTCGGCAGTAATTTGTTCACCCACCGTCATACTTATGCTATCTTGAGAGAAGCCACTAGTGAAACCTATGGCCCCCGGGGTCTATCTCTTATCATATTTGCTTCCAATCTACTTTTATTTGCATCTTTACTTTTTGCATCTATATTATAAAATACCAAAAATATATTTATCTTATCATACTATCTTTATTAGATCTCACTTTCGCAAGTGGCCATGAAGGGATTGACAACCCCTTTATTGCGTTGGTTGCGAGTTCTTTGTTTGTTTGTGTAGGTGCGTGGGACTTTTGAGGAGCCTCCTACTGGATTGATACATTGGTTCTCAAAAACTGAGGGAAATACTTACGCTACTATTGATGCATCACTCTCTCCTCGTCGAGGAAGACCAACGCAAGCTCAAGATGTAGCAAGAAGGATTTGTGGCGCCGTTGCCGGGGAGGTCTTCGCTCAAGTCAAGACATACCAAGTACCCATCACAAACCCATCTCCCTCGCATTTACATTATTTGCCGTTTGCCTCTCGTTTTCCTCTCCCCCACTTTACCCTTGCCGTTTTATTCGCCCTCTCTTTCCCAATCTTCTCTTCTCTCTTTCGCTTGCCCTTTCGTTTGCTCATTTGGTTGGATTAGATGCTTATTTATTGCTAAACAGAGAACCTAAGATCTATGGATCCTCATCCACTTTCTAATCTTTTTAAGAGATCCAATTATGATGAACCAATTGCTAGTGAGTTTTGTGCACTAGATTATCTTTATGAAGCTTTGCTCAAAATTTGTGAATCTAAAAATTATGATGAAGAAATTTATGAAGAGATTCATGATAAATCCTTGAATAAAAAGCATGATTGCAATGATTTTCCTATAAATTCTCTTGATGTCAATTGTGCTAATAATATGCAAAACCCTAAGCTTGTGGATGCTAGTTTTGCTATGTCTACTACTTGTTTCAATGATCATGATTGGGGTGATTCTTCTTATAACCTTGAAAATTTATTTAAGCCCCATGATGAATATGAGATTGATAATAATGTTTGAAATAATATTGAAAGTGGGTTTGGAAGAGTGTCAACTTTAGATCCCACCTTTTTGGAGTATGTTCAATCTTATGATATTTTTGATAAAAGTGGGTTCGGAAAGGTCACGACTCTAGCTAATGTTAATCCCACTATCTTGGAAGAGTGTCAACTTTGCATGCATGTGGATCATGTTGAGAATATGTTTTATGATAGCTATTTTGTTGAATTTGCCTATGATCCTACATGTAATTATTATGAGAGAGGAAAATATGGTTGTAGAAATTTTGATCTTATTAAATTACCTCTCGTCATGTTGAGATTGCTATCGTCTCTTTCTTCTTCCTTGCATATGCCAGTTTTTGCTTGCCTTGCAAATTTGTTTGCTTATAATATGCCTATGCATAGGAAGTATGTTAGACTTAGATGTGTTTATCACATGTTTCATGATGCTCTCTTTGTGCTTCAATTCTTGTCTTTCATGTGAGCATCATTAAAATTATCAATGCCTAGCTAGGGGCGTTAAACGATAGGAATTGTTGGGACGCAACCCAATATTTTATCTTGCTGTTATTTAATAAATATTGCATCTACCTTATGTTTAGATGTGTTTTTATCTTTTAATTAGTGTTTATGCCAAGTAGAACCTATAGGATAACCTATGATGATAGTTGATTTGATTCTGCTGAAGAACAGAAACTTTGCGAGCACGAATATAATTTTGTTTAATCACGGGAACGTGATTTTGTGTTGATTCTTTTTTCTGATGATCAATAAACAAATTGTCCAGCACTTCCTATTTTGGTAGGATTTTTAGAGTTCCATAAGTTTGCGTAAGTTACAGATTACTACAGACTGTTCTGTTTTTGACAGATTCTGTTTTTCGTGTGTTGTTTGCTTATTTTGATGCATCTATGGCTAGTAAAATAGTTTATAAACCATAGAGAAGTTGGAATACAGTAGGTTTAACACAAAAATAAATAAAGAATGAGTTCATTACAGTACCTTATGTGGTGGTTTTGTTTTCTTTCACTAACGGAGCTTATAAGATTTCCTGTTGAGTTTTGTGTTGTGAAGTTTTCAAGTTTTGGGTAGAGCTTTGATGGACTATGGAATAAAGAGTGGCAAGAGCCTAAGCTTGGGTATGCACAAGGCACCCCAAGATATTGAAGGATAGCCGAAAGCCTAAGCTTGGGGATGCCCCGGGAAGGCATCCCCTCTTTCGTCTTCGTTCATTGGTAACTTTACTTGGAGCTATATTTTTATTCGCCACATGATATGTGTTTTGCTTGGAGTGTCGTATATTATATTAGTCTTTGCTTTTTAGTTTACCACAATAATCCTTTCTGTACACACCTTTTGAGAGAAGCCTATTTGATTATAATTTGCTAGAATACTCTATGTGCTTCACTTATATCTTTCGAGCTTGATAGTTTTTGCTCTAGTGCTTCACTTATATCTTTTAGAGCACGGTGGTGTCTTAATTTTTAAGAAATTACTAGTCTCTCATGCTTCACTTATATCTTTTTGAGAGTCTTTTAGAACAGCATGGTATTTGCTATGGTTACAAAGTTGGTCCTATAATGATGAGCATCCAAGTTGGGTATAATAAAAACTATCATAGGAAGTGAATTGGATGCTATGATCAATTTGATGCTTGATGATTGTTTTGAGATATAAAGGTAGTAATGTTAGGGTCATGCTAGTGGGTAATTATGAAATTGAGAAATACTTTTGTTGAAGTTGGCAAGTCCCGTAGCATGCACGTATGGTAAAAGTTGTGTGAGAAATTTGTTGCATGAGGTGCTCTTTTGATTGTCTTCCTTATGAGTGGCAGCCAGGGACGAGCGATGGTCTTTTCCTACCAATCTATCCCTCCTGGGGCATGCATAGTAGTACTTTGCTTCGAGGGATAAGTAGACTTTTGCAATAAGTATATGAGTTCTTTTTGACTAATGTGAGTCCATGGATATACGCACACTCATCCTTCCACTTTGCTAGCCTTTATTATTACCGCGCAACTTTCGCCGGTATCATAAACCCTTTATTTACCTTCCTCAATACAGCCACCATACCTACCTATTATGGCATTTCCATAGCCATTCCGAGATATATTGCCATGCAACTTTCCACCATTCCGTTTATTATGACACGTTCCATCATTGTCATATTGCTCCTTGCATGATCATGTAGTTGACATCGTATTTGTGGCAAGGCCACCTTCATAATTTCCATACATGTCGCTCTTGATTCATTGCATATCCCGGTACACCGCCGGAGGCATTCATATAGAGTCATATCTTGTTCTAGCTTTGAGTTGTAATTTTTGAGTTGTAAATCAATAGAAGTGTGATGATTTTCATTATTAGAGCATTGTCTCAGTGAGGAAAGGATGATGAAGACTACGATTCACCCACAAGTCGGGATGAGACTTCGGACTTTACAAAAAAAACAAAGAGAAAGGCCAAAAAAAGAAAGGCCAAAGAAAAAAAGGAAAAGAAAAAAAGAAAAAAATAAATGAGAGAAAAAGAGAGAAGGGACAATGCTACTATCTCTTTTTCCACACTTGTGCTTCAAGGTAGCACCATGATCTTCATGATAGAGAGTCTCCTATGTTGTCACTTTCATATACTTAGTGGGAATTTTTCACTATAGAACTTGGCTTGTATATTCCAATGATGGGCTTCCTCAAAATTCCCTAGGTCTTTGTGAGCAAGCAAGTTGGATGCACACCCACTTAGTTTCTTTTGTTGAGCTTTCATATATTTATAGCTCTAGTGCATCTGTTGCATGGCAATCCCTACTCACTCACATTGATATCTATTAATGGGCATCTCCATATAGCCCGTTAATACGCCTAATTGATGTGAGACTATCTTCTCCCTTTTTGTCCTCACAACCACCACCATATACCACCATAGTGCTATGTCCATGGCTTGCGCTCATGTATTGCGTAAGAGTTGAAAAAGCTGAAGCGCGTTAAAAAGTATGAAACAATTTCTTGGCTCGTCATCGGGGTTGTGCATGATGAGAGTATTTTGTGTAATGAAAATGAAGCATGGCCTAACTATATGATTTTGTAGGGATAAGCTTTCTTTGGCTATTCTATTTTGATAGGACATGATTATTTGTTAGTATGCTTTGAAGCATTATTATTTTTATGTTTTATAAGCTTTTATTTTGAATCATTTGGATCTGAACATTCATGCCACAGTAAAGAAAATTACATTGAGAATTATGCTAGGTAGCATTCCACATCAAAAATTTCTTTTTTATCATTTACCTACTCGAGGACGAGCAGGAATTAAGCTTGTGAATGCTTGATACGTCTCCAACGTATCTATAATTTTTGATTGTTCCATACTATTATATTACCCCTTTTGGATGTTTATGGGCTTTATTTTACACATTTATATCATTTTTGGGACTAACCTACTAACCGGAGACCCAGCCCGTATTGCTGTTTTTTTGCCTATTTTAGTATTTCGAAGAAAAGGAATATCAAATGGAGTCCAAACGGAATGAAACCTTCAGGAGCGTGATTTTTGGAACGAACGTGATCCAAAGGACTTGGAGTGCAAGTCAAGAAGCTGCCGAGGCTCCCACGATATAGGAGGGCGCCCCCCCTATAGGGCGCCCCCTGTCTCGTGGGCCCCTCGAGCGGCCACCGACGTACTTCTTCCTCCTATATATACCTACGTAGCCCGAAAACATCCAGGGGGCAGACGAAACACAATTTCCACCACCGTAACATTCTGTATCCGCGAGATCCCATCTTGGAGCCTTCGTCGGTGTTCTGCCGGAGGGGGAATCGACCACGGAGGGCCTCTACATCAACATCCTTGCCCCTCCGATGAGTTGTGAGTAGTTTACCACAGACCTACGGGTCCATAGTTATTAGCTAGATGGCTTCTTCTCTCTTTTTGGATCTCAATACAATGTTCTCCCCCTCTCTTGTGGAGATCTATTCGATGTAAACTCTTTTTGCGGTGTGTTTGTCGAGATCCGATGAGTTGTGGTTTTATGATCAAGTTTATCTATGAATAATATTTGAATCTTCTCTGAATTCTTTTATGTATGATTGAGTTATCTTTGCAAGTCTTTTCGAATTATCATTTTGGTTTGGCCTACTAGATTGATCTTTCTTGCAATGGGAGAAGTGCTTAGCTTTGGGTTCAATCTTGCGATGTCCTTACCTAGTGATAGAAAGGGTTGGAAGGCACGTATTGTATTGTTGCCATCGAGGATAACAAGATGGGGTTTATATCATATTGCTTGATTTTATCCCTCTACATCATGTCATCTTGCTTAATGCGTTACTCTGTTCTTATGAACTTAATACTCTAGATGCAGGCAGGAGTCGGTCGATGTGTGGAGTAATAGTAGTAGATGCAGGCAGGAGTCGGTCTACTTGTTACGGACGTGATGCCTATATACATGATCATGCCTAGATAATCTCATAATTATTCGCTTTTCTATCAATTGCTCGACAGTAATTTGTTCACCCACCGTAATACTTATGCTATCTTGAGAGAATCCACTAGTGAAACCTATGGCCCCCGGGTCTATCTCTTATCATATTGCTTCCAATCTACTTTTATTTGCATCTTTACTTTTTGCATCTATATTATAAAATACAAAAAATATATTTATCTTATCATACTATCTTTATTAGATCTCACTTTCGCAAGTGGCCGTGAAGGGATTGACAACCCCTTTATTGCGTTGGTTGCGAGTTCTTTGTTTGTTTGTGTAGGTGCATGGGACTTTTGAGGAGCCTCCTACTGGATTTATACCTTGGTTCTCAAAAACTGAGGGAAATACTTACGCCACTATTGCTGCATCACCCTCTCCTCTTCGAGGAAAACCAACGCAAGCTCAAGACGTAGCAGACACCTCCTCCTCCAGCTGTTCTCTTAATTCGTTCGATCAAGTTTTTATGTTTGATCGATTATCAAGATTGGGATAGCAAATTTTAATGTCCCCCCCTGAGTTTGAAATGATATTTACCTTGGAGGTACATGGTTTGCAATTTTTTTATAATGTCATTAGTTAATAATTCTAGTCACCTTCAGACTTTTGTATTTGGTTTAATGCTCATGCACAGCTAGTATACCAATGCTGAAACTTGTTACCTTTACATTTTGTATTGTTAATTCTTATGGAAATCTTCCAGTGCTAGAGTTCATTGAAATCTGTTCAGTAAAACCATTGTACTATACCATGTAATAAACTAACTACTCTACTGTTGCACTGGCCACTGGGTTAGTGTATATTTGTAGTATTCGAATGGTGTTGCATTAGCGTATGGACATAAATAAAGTGTGGCAAGCTTTCCCAGATATGTGCTCAAGAAAAATACTAGACATTTGGGTACTTTAAATTGAACCGCGAAAACATTTTATATTAAGGAACAAAGGGTGTAGAGTTCACTCAAATTATCCGGGTAAAGCTAGTCACACCTTTGTTAAAATTAGTGTTCATTATGTTATCGGAGGAGGTCTGTATGTTTGTCTCTAATGCCTGTCGACTACATACCTGGCATCATGATGTAATGTTAAGTCATTTCCTTTTGTACAGTGTCGTTGAATTGTCAAGGCGGTGATGGCATTTTATTTTAGTTGAACTGCACAAAATATGCTTAAAAGAAGAGGAAAGGTCAGGAATGACTCAATTTTTCAGAAAAAACTATGTATGCCTTCCTGACATCAATCGATGTTGCTTTATTTATTCCTTCAAACAGGTTGTTAGAAACAGTCTTGCTACCTTTTCCCATTAAGAAATTGGAATGCTAATATTTGTGAGTCTATGCTTCAACTAGTGCCACTTTTATAGTAATCACACTTTCAATATCTATGCAAACAGGGATGCTCGATTTTAGTGGAACTGCACAAAAATTCCAACTGGTTCAACATTAGGAGCATGTTTTTTTCCAAACCTTTATATCCAATTGGTGGCACTATGAGCTGTTCATTACGAAGGTACATGGTTTGCTACTATCTTGCTACTCTTTTTGTACGGTCATTAGATAGTAATACTAGTGGTTTGCATGTGAATTTATTGGCAGGGTGGACCTACATTGGAGGTGCAGGACATGATTCAATGATTGGATGCTCAATTTCGGTTGTATCGATTTCACCTCTTCCATCACTGCGAACATGGATATCCTTGGTCTGATGAAGAATAGGCGCTATATTTCTGCTCTAAACTAGCAAATCAATTCAGTATGAAATTGTCCAGGGCAAAACATAACTGTATCAGATTGTCCAGTGCAGAACATGACAGATGCTAAGCGGAAGAGACATGTTTAAACCGAAAATACATGGTGTGGTATATGTTTACTAGCTGCTTGATATTTGTGCAGACAAAGATGTCTGCCCATTGCTATTTGGCAAACAAACAAAGTGTCCGCAATTTTGGTTGAACTGCACAAGAGAATAGTATAGTCACTGCATGCAGTGCCATTTGAAAATAGACATAGAAAGATTGGATAGTCACTTCATGGACTACAGAAAAGAAGTATTGTACTATTTATTGGCCAACACTAGGTGCTTCATTGCTTTGGTCTGATTATACAATGGTCATCATTTTGCCTAAGTTAAAGTTTGTATTCCGAAAATAGTCTCGCGGTGTGATCGAGAGAAGACCAAATCATATTGCAGTGGATGTTCCTCCATCATGTGTGGTTCATTCTCATGGTTCCAGCTGTTGGTCAAACCACTTATGTTTGCAAGAGGAATTGTAGACTTCACAAACAAATTTGTCTTTCAGTCTATATTGAATGTTGGCCAAGAGAAGCATCCATGTTAGTAGGAAGAACAGATGTTTTTTCTAGATCTTTGCTTTTGGAGCTACATATTTGTATATGATCTGTGAATCATTGAGATGCATTAACATGTTGATCTTATGTATGGTAATCGTACTAGTTAGTTTTAGTTGCGACACAAGATCTGAAGTGGCTGATCTTTGCTTTTGGAGCTACATATTTGTATATGATCTGTGAATCATTGAGATGCATTAACAGTTATTATTTCTGTTCGCTCAGTGTTTACAAGTTACTGATCGATCAATAGCTGGCCTACTAATGCGCTCCTGGCAGTTTTATTTGCAACGCAAGATACGAAGTGGCAGTTTTTTGAATAAAAATGCCTACCTCTGAAGAAACTGAAAAGCTACACTATCCTACCTACTCGATCCTACACAGATAAATAGCGGATCATGCACGTACTACCTCCTTTCCGGTTTGCAGGGCTCAATTCAAGAAATGACCTACTCGATCCTACACGAATAAATAGTGGATCACGCACGTACTAGTACCTCCTTTCCGGTTTGTAGGGCTTAATTCAAACCTCTCACCAACCAAGGTACTCCCTCCGTCCGGGTTTATTAGTCCCGTGAGCAAAGCAGCAAGACCAAGGCATGGCAATAATTAACGGCATGCAGAAGTTTAAGCCTAATTAATTCCAGCAATTTAAGTGACTGCATGCGTGGCCTTGGCTGCGACTCGTTGCATGCTGCTCCGCGTACTAGCTGCGAGCGATTCTGAGTGCCTGCATGCAACCGGCCGTAATTAAGGCAGCTAACTGATGTGAAAAAGATGCGCTTTAATTGTTGCGGGCTTTTTAAATCCGTGGAATCATTATTGACAAGGAGGGAGATGATTCGAGTGCACTCGTTTGACCACCATGCCAGCATGCGACCCAGACGGGACGGGACGGCACAGTCATAATTTCAGTTTCTCTAGTTTTCCATGGCAAGCTGGCGCGCTAAGCCATTATGCATTGAATTCCGATGCCCGTCGCGCTACCTTCCGCCTATAAGTACTGTTTCCCGGCCTTATCCAGTGGCACCATGACCCAACTTGCCATATCCTCATAAGCCCCCACCGGCCCGACCTCGCTCGCCACGTCCGCCATGCCCCCGCCCGTCCGCGGTAGGCGACGCTGAAGGCGGTCACCGCCAGAACTAGTGTTCAGTTTTTCACCGGAAGGCAGACGGAGGGAGGAGGCATTCCATCTGTCTTTAGATGGAAATGCGGAGATCGAGGAGTTGTTGGAGCGCGATCGCCTGGCGGAGGAGCAGGAGTTGTTGGAGCGCGACCGCCTGGTGGAGGAGGAGCGTATCACCGAATTGCGCCGCCGGCAGGACATGGAGCAGCAGCGCACCGACGCTTTGAGTCGCGAGCAGAGCGCCCGCAACTGGACCGACTACATGGAGGCCGGCGCCCGACAAATAGCCCTGGAGGCTGTCGGGCACGCACGCGTTCGCGACACCGATTTTTACTACCAGCTCATCAAGTGGGTTTCCCGCTTGGAAGCCGAAGCTTCGGTGGACCACGCCGACATGGAAAGGGCCAACGCACGCGAGCAACGCGCCCTATCGCACCTCTTGCAAGTCCGAGGCGAGGCGCAGGACGCCGGTGCTAGCGTTTAGCATGTACCATAGATGGCGGCCGGCATTGTTTAGTTAGCTAAGAGTAAGTTAGTACTTGTACGCTACTAGAGTATTAGTGGGAGTAGATAGTTAACTTGGCTGTGATGGTTGTCAACGTGGAAGTTCAGTACTCTATATGTGGATCAGACCTGTTACTTTGCTCTGAATGTTGAACTTTCCGTTTGAATGTATGGAATGGGCTGTTATTTTTTTAAATGGGTTGTATTTGTCCTCCACGGGTTTAGAGGCTGACTTGTGGGCCTACCTTGTTGACGCGTACACAATCAGGAGATGATTTTACGTGGAGAGGATGACAGCAGGGACCCGCCAAGGTCATGGCAGTACGCAAGCAAGTGCCTCCTTATTTCATGCCAATAAAAAATGGCTCCTCCTAGTGGATTTTTGACATCTGGGTCCCATGCCATTGTCAACATAGTCAATAAACGAGAGAATTGCACAACGAGCGGCTGACACCAGGGACCCAGCAGCTCGCCTAGTTATTTTTGTTTTGGGTTAATTTGATAAATGCCACTCCAAATCTGGTGTATCCGAGAAATGCCACTGCAATTTCCAAACTTTGAAGAATGCCATTTCATGCCATTTCTAGTGGCATTTTTCGAAGTCTGGAGTGGCGTTTTTCAAAGTTTGCAAACTGCAGTGGCGTTTTTCAAAGTTTGCAAAAATTGTAGTGGCATTTTTCAAAGTTTGGAAATTGCAGTGGCATTTTTATGAATCGCCATAATTGGAGTGGCATTTATCTAATTTGTTTTTGAGATAGAAGCAGGGTGTCAACTGGGCTGTGCGGGACACTCTGTCCTGTCTAGACACCCTTTTCTTTTATGTTTACCACAGACCAGCCCAGTAGTTGTTTTTTCTTTCTGAAAATGGCTAGCCCAGTTTTTTTGTGATTTGTCAAGTAAGTCGCTTTATCAGGCCTGTTGGGCTGAAAATCTTTCAAGATGAGGAGAGCTTCATTCGACTGGCCGAGAAAATGGCCTATCAGTAATGAGAAATGGGCTGTACATTTTTAAAACACATCAAACCGACAATTAGTTTCAAATATCTTTTTTTCATTTCGAGATTTTAAATTGCATTGATTTTTATGCATGGACAATTTATTGGATTTTATATTAATATACATTTATTTTTTAAATCAGTCTGAATGTGACTCGAAATTTCGGGATTAAAAACAGTTCAGACCGCACCTACATATGCAAAATTTCGTATAAATTTTTAACCGTGGCCACAATATGGGATGTAATGCTAACAAGAAGAATACGGGCTCCAAAAAACCCCGTAAGAATTAGCAAATGGGCTGTAAATTATTTGAAATAATGGCAGATGGCCTGTATGCTGTTTTCCACAGATTTGAGGCTTTCCTAAAAAAAGGTTGACGTGCAAGCAGTGACTGTTGGATGTCCATCCAACGGTCGTCGTGCTTCTTCAATCTCTGCTCTTCCTGCTCCAGCCGCTCAAACAAGCACTGGCAGGACTGCCTGCTCCCTCCTCCCTGCGGCCGGCTGTGCTGCCGCGCAGGCCTCACCGCCCCACCATACTCCCATCGCTGGCCTAGCCATCCCTCTACTCACCCACAGTCCCACACGTGCAGTTATTCTCCGGCGACGGCAGACGAACCAGTAAACCCTCGCACAGTCGTACTCCCCTCCGTGTGGGAAACAACTGCCGAGTCTTCCCTAGCTCTGTGTCGTTCCCTTCTTAGGCCTCGTCATCGTCCACCGCCCTAGTGCTCTTGGCATGGTGTGGTCAATGTGGTCAATGACCGACATGCGTCTGAAGTGGACTGTACGTGGAGAGGCTGACAGCTGGGTCCACGGTCGCACGCAAGGAAATGCCTCCTTATTGTGCGCAAAATAATGATTCCTCCACCTGACATCTGGGACCCACTGAAAGGGCCTCTGTATTTCGTGAAAAAAACGTTACCGCCGCTGACAGCTCGAACCCACCAGCTATATCTTCGCACACAAGGAAGTGCCTCCTTATTACGCACAAAAAATGAATACTCCCCCTGCTAGCTGGGACCCAGTATAGTGGGCCTACTAAGTTGACGGGGACGAAGGGCTTTGTCAACTTAGTCAATATGCACGATTCTAGCTCGACTGACCGTACGATGTCCATCCAACGGCCGTAGTGCTTCTTCAACCTCTGGTCTTCTTGCTCCAGCCGCCCAAAGCAGCACCGGTCGTGCCGCCTGCTCCTGCCTCCCGTGGCCGGTTGTGCTGCCGCGGAGGCCTCACCGCCCCCATACTAATCCCACCGATGGCCAGGCCATCCCTCCACTCCACTCACCGACACCCCCTGTTATTCTACGGTGACGGCAGCGCAGCCGAACCAGTGAACCCTCGTAGTCCTCTCCGCGTGGGCATCCACTGCCACGTCTTCCCCGGCT
This sequence comes from Triticum aestivum, assembly GCF_018294505.1. Lineage (NCBI taxonomy): Eukaryota > Viridiplantae > Streptophyta > Magnoliopsida > Poales > Poaceae > Triticum > Triticum aestivum. Next base: position 405,920,888 of record NC_057801.1, on the reverse strand, counting down.
CCGCGTCGTCCCCTTCCTAGGCCTCGCCGTCATCCATCGCTGTGGTGCTCTCTATGCGGCGTGGTCAATGTGGTCAACAACCGAATTCCATCGGAAGAGTACTGTACGTGGAGAGGCTGACAGCTGGGTCCACGACAGCCGCAAGGAAGTGCCTCCTTATTATGCAGAAAATAATTATTCCTCCACCTGACAGCAGGGACCCACCGGACGGGCCACCAGTATTTTGTGAAAAAAAGTTTCCCCCTGACTGTTGGGACCCACCGGACGGGCCACCATATTTCGTGAAAAAGCGTTTCCCCCTGACTGCTGGGACCCACCGGACGGACCACCGTATTTCGGGAAAAAACGTTGCCCCCGCTGTCAGCTCAGACCCACCGGAAGTGCCTCATTATTACGCACAAAAAAATGAATACTCCCCCTGCTAGCTGGGACCCACTGATACGTCTCCAACGTATCTACTTTTCCAAACACTTTTGCCCTTGTTTTGGACTCTAATTTGCATGATTTGAATGAAACTAACCCGGACTGACGCTGTTTTCAGCATAACTGCCATGATGTTGTTTTATGTGTAGAAAAGAAAAGTTCTCGGAATGTCCTAGAAATCCACGGAGGCACTTTTTGGAATTAATAAGAATTTTTGGTGAAAGAATTAGTGCCAGGGGGCCCACGGCCTGGCCACGAGACAGGGGAGCGCCCCCCCCCCCTAGGGCGCGGCCCCCTATCTCGTGGGCCCCCTGGACCTCCTCCGACTTCAACTCCAACTCCATATATTCCGTCTTGGGGAGAAAAAAATCAGAGAGAAAGTTTCATCGCGTTTTTCGACACGGAGCCGCCACCAAGCCCTAATCTCTCTCGGGAGGGCTGATCTAGAGTCCATTCGGGGCTCCTGAGAGGGGGATTCATCACCGTCGTCATCATGAACCATCCTCCATCACCAATTTCATGATGCTCACTGTCGGTGTCAAAACCGGCGGATCTCGGGTAGGGGGTCCCGAACTGTGCGTCTAGGCGGATGGTAACAGGAGACAAGGGACACGATGTTTTACCCAGGTTCGGGCCCTCTTGATGGAGGTAAAACCCTACGTCCTGCTTGATTGATATTGATATTGTGGATGTTTACAAGAGTGGATCTACCACGAGATCAAGGAGGCTAAACCCTAGAAGCTAGCCTATGGTATGATTGTAATGGTTGTTGTTGTTCTGTCCTATGGACTAGAGCCATCCGGTTTATATAGACACCGGAGAGGGCTAGGGTTACATAGAGTCGGTTACAATGGTAGGAGATCTACGTATCCGTATTGCCAAGCTTGCCTTCCACGCCAAGGAAAGTCCCATCCGGACACGGGACGAAGTCTTCAATCTTGTATCTTCATAGTCTTGGAGTCCGGTCGATGATGATACTCCGGCCGATGATAGTTCGGCTGATGATGGTAGTCCGGCTATCCGGACACCCCCTAATCTAGGACTCCCTCAGTAGCCCCTGAACCAGGCTTCAATGACGATAAGTCCGGCGCGTATATTGCCTGGCATTGCAAGGCGGGTTCCTCCTCCGAATGATAGAAGATTGTGAACACCAGGATAGTGTCCGGCTCTGCAAAATAAATTCCACATTCCACCGTAGAGAGAATAATATATACACAAGTTCAATCTGCTGACGTTTTTTGCGGCGTGACGTCACGCCACTACCAAGCCATTACTTGAATCGTTTTTTTACTCTACCACCTCAGCGCATTTAGAGAAGCGGTTTCCTTGGCACGTCTTGTCGAAGCAGAGATCGTGTTCCCCCTTAATCTGGGATTCTCGTCAATACGGACGTGGGTAACCCAACCGCGCCATTGATGGTGACGCTTGGGGGATAAGCGAGTTTTACCAGGCCGGTGGGGGACGCGTAGACTTCGCCCACCCATATAAGGGATAAGGATTCACCTTTTCACCTATGCCTTCTTCCTCCTTTGCTTATCCATCTCCGCGCACTCGAGCTCCAGCGCCCAAGCCCGCACATCTCGTCTCAACCTTCCCCAGTTATGTCCGGAGCGGGAGGCAAGTGGATGACCTCCTCCGTTACGGAGGAGCACATCGAAAGACTGCGCAGCGCCGGCTACCTGTCCGGCGACATCGCGCACCAGCTGCCCGACGAGGGGCAGCTCATCCCCACCCCCAGGCCCCATGAGAGGGTCGTTTTTCTTCCCCACTTCCTCCGCGGACTGGGTTTTCCACTTCACCCCTTTGTCCGGGGGCTCATGTTCTACTACGGCCTGGATTTCCATGATCTAGCGCCGAACTTCATCCTCAACATCTCGGCGTTTATCGTCGTGTGCGAGGCCTTCCTCTGCATCCAGCCACACTTCGGCTTGTGGCTCAAGACCTTCAATGTCAAGCCGAAGGTAGTGAAGGGCACTCAAGCGGAGTGCGGAGGCGCCATGTTGGGCAAGATGCCCAATGTCCTTTGGTTCGAAGGGGCCTTCGTGGAATCCGTCAAGGGGTGGCAATCGGGGTGGTTCTATATCACCGAGCCGCGCGACCCTAAGTGGGCGGCGGCCCCCGAGTTCAGATATGGTATCCCCACGCAGCTCACCTCCTGGAAAGAGAAGGGCTTGCTGTGGGGTAGTTCGAAGGAGGTGACGGGACTTCAAGCCTGTATCCAGAAGCTGGTGAAGAAGCTCAGGCTGGTTAACGTGGTCCAAGTCATGCTCATCCGCCGGATTCTCCCATGCCAAGAGTGGGCATTCAATCTGTGGGAGTTCAATCCGGAACAGCACCAGGCACTGAGCGAGCTCTTCGACACGACGTACGAAGGTGCCTGGAGGGTGTTGTTTAAGGGCGCCGAAGCCCCCGCATTTGCGACTGAAGATCGCGGATTTCGCTCGCAGCGCCAAGCCGACGAGGTAAGTGATTCTACCCCTTTATGGGACACTTGCTTTTCATAGTTTGACGCTATGCGGGTTTTAATTTCCCCTTTTCCTTTGACAGGACTGGATGAGGAAGGCGGAGCAGATTATCTGCCCGGCTCCTATGCCAGAAAACCTAGTAGACGCCCGTCTAGCGAGGCTGCTGGTTCCGGCACCGCACGTGGTCCCGGAGAAGAAGGCCAAAAAGGAGGCCACGGGTGCTCGAAAGAGTTCCCGCTTTCAGGTGTCCTACGACTCCGGGGCGGACTCCTCCCCCGGAAACGAGGAGGAGAAAGAGGACTCTCTCCCAGAGGAGGGAGAGAGGAAGAGGAAGGCTTCCCCAACAGGGGAGGCCGAAGGGTCCAAGAGGGGAAGGACTATTCCCCCGGACAGCTCCGCCAACATCAATGTTGGCGAGGAAGAATGGCCTTCAAGGGCCAGGCCTCCAGCGAGATCGTAAGTATCCGGATTCCTGAGTGATTTATCATTTCTTTTTCTGCGTCACATAGTGTCATTCTGATGCCGCATGCTGCCTATAGTCCGGCCAATGATGATCTCCCCACTTCATCGAGCGGGTCGTTGGCTCCGTCGGATGTAGACTCCATCCCGACCGCCTCCACCCCTTGCGACACCGAGGACACCGAGGTGGGATCCCAAGAAGGGACCCATCAGGGGGAGGCTCCGGAGGCGCCACAAGGCGTCCTCCCGGACTTTGCGCCGGACTCCATATCAGAACCCGCAGTGGTTCCGGAGTCCGGCCGGCGGCCCCTGCGCACGAAGGGCAAGACCGTGACGCCGGCGGCTTCCGTCCAACCGGAGGCGCCGGACAATTTGTTGGAGGCGCTGCAGAGCGCTTCCATCGAGGAAGAACACCGAACTATTATGAGTGCGGTGATTCAGAAGGTACAGCTCACCAAGAGCGGGCTGACCGAAGCCTGTAGTAGCCTTCTATCAGGCTTTGAGGTAAGAAGTTAAAAATATGCAGTGTAATACCGCATAGACAGTAGCCCCTGATGCTCGGTTCTGTGTTCGGAAAGAAAAGCCGGACTGAGGATCTGAAAAAAAAGATATACGCAGGGTTGCTAAAAAATTATGTCAATATGGGTTGCAGGCTGCGCTGCTGACCTCTGCCGCACTGACTGCGGAGGTCGGTGCCTTGAAGCAGGAGCTCGAGCGGTCCGAGAAAGAGCTCGGCCGCGCCAAGAAGCAGCTCCAGGACAAATAAGGTGAGTAACACCACTTTGAACTTGTACCTTACAGAAAAGGATTTAGGTTGCAACAAAAAATAACAAGGATAACATGGGTACTGCAGGGGCCACGAACGAGGTGGTGACCCTGAAGGGGGCCGTGTCCGCGGCCGAACGCAATGCGGCCGCGGAACGGGCAGAGAGAGAAAAGCAGGAGGCGCGGGTGGCGGTGGTTCGGCAAGAGCTCCAGGCTCTCATGAAAAAGCATGAGAGTTTGGAGCGTGACTCAAAGACTCGAGAGTCCGAGCTTGCCTCGGCTCTCAAAAGTGCCAAAACTGCCAAGGCCGATGCCCATAAGTCCCTTCAGGAGATTGAGTTGGTGAGGAAGATAGCAGCGGGTAAGGCATTTTTCATGCAAAGCAAGCATGTGAATGTAAATTACGTGTTACTTACCCGAATTCGGAGCTCTCCAGGGACGTTTGTAGATCTGCCTCGCAGCGTGTCTGATGCCGCCGCATTCTACCGAGCCGAGGAGGGGAGATCAACGGAGAAGGTCTTCTGGTCTCAGTATGCTGACGCCGGCCATCCGGTGCCCCCTAGCGACTAGCTGAAGCAGCTGGTCGAGCTCCACAAGGTGGCCGAGCAGGCCATGAAGGGCCTCATAGTCTGGCTGTGGCCTGGAGAGGCCATGCCTGGGAGCTACTTCGGCCTTGTGCGACGGTTGGTGGATGCGTGCCCCTGGGTGGAGGTTATCAAGCGCTCCGCCTGTATTGAAGGTGCTCGTCGGGCCCTTGCCCGCGCAAAGGTGCATTGGGGCAAGCTGGATGCGGAGAAGCTAATCACTAACGCGCCACCAGCGGGCAAGGAATATCGTATGCCCAAAATGTACTATAGGACTGTCCTGAAGGGTGCCCGCAAGATTGCGGATGAGTGCCCCAGGGATGTAATTATTGAGTAAATTCGCAATGTGTTATCCTGTGCGCTGAAAACTTTGTTCATATGCGCTAAGCAATGCTTGTTAATTTAAAATATTACCTTCTGTGCGGCCGTTTATTAAATCTGAGAGATGGCAAGTCGTCGGCTTCAGCCCCCATGCCACGAGTGCTGGGGTGTTCGGGATAAACTTGAGCACTCTTGTTCCCATTTTTGGGTCCATCTAGGGAGGCGCTCAACACAACGAACAAGGCAACCGGACTTATAGTGCTTGAACACTTTCACTTAGCCATAGAATTCTATAATTTTAAATTTCGGCGAAGCCCCTAGTATTCGGAAGACCGAATTAGGGGCGCTATCCACGCCTTCGTCGGACATTATTCGGAACTTTGCTCGAAGCGGCGTAGGTCTTTAAGGACCCGAAAGGACCTCTTGAACAGCGACCAGTCTCTCGCCTTATCATGACAGTCGGTTTTAGCTTTCTCCACTAAGGCGTTAACCCGGCTCAACCGGGGCGCAATCGCAGTGGTTCTCCCAGTGCTACCTTAGCCGATAGAATGGAACGTAAGGTGCCAAACATGGGAGCCGGGCAAACCCAACTGTTGACCCAAGACATGATTCGGAGCCGATTCATATAATGATATAAGTTCGGGGTGCCGCACTTGTGAAAGTGTGTGGACTTTATCACACCATAATGCGGGGAACATAAGCCCCTGGTGTATTTGGCCGTACCAAAATGTACGGATGCAACATGTCGTAAATGAACATATATAAGGTAATGCAATTATGGGCAAAAAGTGCTGCATTTTATTCGAGAAGATCTGCTATGAGTGCGGAATGATACAAATAGTGCGGAAAGCAAGGGATTGGACGAATTAAAGGTGTATCCCTCCAGGGGTAGGCCGCGGAATGGTGTATTTAACAAATTTAATGCTCGTAATGGAGACCACCTGAGTGTTCGTCGCGGCCTTTGTCCCTCCCTGGCTGTTGCATCATGAGTTCGGCAGGTTCGCCGCTGGGCAGAGTTCTTTATAAAAAAGAGAGAAATAAAAGATAAAAAAGAGTGACACACTTGAGAGCCCCTGGTGTGGTCGAACCGCACTCTGGGTCTGTTGTGGTTGTGCCTCTCCCCCTATGCCCATGGTATCTCCAGGGCGTAATTATGTACGCGGAGAGTTTGTCTTACAATTGTGCGAGGGCTGGGGTTGAGGCCACATTGCTATGCGTGCTCAGAACGTGCCAGGTGGTCTTGGTTGATGTTGCTCTGGGTGCGTTTGGCCGTGTCCGGTCATTTAACGGCCGGACTCGAAAATTGCCTTAAAAGGCTGCTCTGTACTTCTGCCGCGAGAGCCGCTGTATGTTCCTCCGTTCGGAGGGAGCGTTCCGTGTTTCCATTGACCGTGATGACTCCACGAGGGCATGGCATCTTGAGCTTGAGGTATGCATAATGCGGCACCGCGTTGAATTTTGCGAACGCAGTTCCTCCGAGCAGAGCGTGATAGCCACTGCGGAATGGGACTATGTCGAAGATTAACTCCATGCTTCGAAAATTATCAGGGGATCCGAAGACCACTTCTAGTGTAACTGAGCCTGTACAACTGGCCTCGACACCTGGTATGACGCCTTTGAAGGTTGTCTTTGTAGGTTTAATCCTTGAAGGGTCTATGCCCATCTTGCGCACTGTATCCTGATAAAGCAGGTTCAGGCTACTGCCGCCGTCCATCAGGACTCTCGTGAGGTGAAATCCATCGACGATTGGGTCTAAAACCAATGCGGTGAATCCGCCATAGCGGATACTGGTCGGATGGTCTCTTCGATCGAAAGTGATCGGGTAAGAGGACCATGGGTTAAATTTTGGGGCGACTGGCTCCATCGCGTATACATCCCTTAGTGCACGCTTCCGCTCCCTCTTGGGGATATGCGTTGCGTATATCATGTTTACCGTCCGAACTTGAGGGGGGAATCCTTTTTGTCCTCTGTTGTTCGGCGGCCGGGTCTCTTCCTCATCATCGCTGTGTAGCCCCTTGTCATTGTATTCAGCGATTAATTTGCCTGCCTGCTTGAATACCAACAATCTCTGTTGGTGTGGTTAGCTGGCTTTTCGGGGGTTCCATGTATTTAACAGGAGCGGTCGAGTATTCGGTCCAAATTGGACGGGCCCGGAGTGGTTCTTTTGAATGGCTTCTTCCGTTAACCGGGCTTGGAGCCTCGGAATCCGGCGTTGACTGTCGTATCCTCATTGCTGTCGCCGTTAATGCGGCGTTTGTTTTTGTTTCGACGCAACCTGCCATTGCGGTCCTTGGTATCCGGACTGCCAGCGTTTTTGCTGAGGTTGTTGCTGCGAGCTAGCTAGCTATCCTCTCCCGCACAGAAGCGGGTCATGAGTGATATGAGGGCTGCCATGGATTTCGGCTTTTCCTGTCCTAGGTGCTGGGCCAGCCACTCATCGCGGATGTTATGTTTGAAGGCTGCGAGGGCCTCTGCATTCGGACAGTCGATGATTTGATTTTTCTTTGTTAAGAACCGTGTCCAGAATTGCCTGGCCGATTCGTCTGGCTGCTGGATTATGTTGCTTAGGTCATCTGCGTCCGGTGGTCGCACATACGTGCCCTGGAAGTTGTCGAGGAATGCGGCTTCCAGGTCTTCCCAGCATCCAATTGACTCTGCGGGCAGGCTGTTAAGCCAATGCCGAGCTGGTCCTTTAAGCTTGAGCGGGAGATATTTGATGGCGTGAAGATCGTCGCCGCGGGCCATATGTATATGGAGGAGATAATCCTCAATCCAAACCGCGGGGTCTGTTGTGCCATCGTAGGATTCGATATTAACGGGTTTAAACCCTTCAGGGATTTGATGATCCATTACTTCATCAGTGAAGCATAGTGGGTGTGCGGCGCCTCTGTATTGAGCAATATCGCGACGTAGCTCGAGAGAGTGTTGTCTGCTGTGTTCGGCCCAGCCGGAGTAACTGTATCCGGCGCGACGGTATTCGTCGTGGGTCTTAGGGCGCCCACGTGATCCATAGATAGATCTGGATTGTCTTGCCTTATCCTCCAATATATCCCGCAAGTCCGGCGCGTTCCCCCGTGGCTTCATGCTTTTTGAGCGATGCCGGGGTACGGTTTTGGTGGAGGGCTTGCACGCCTCTCTGTCGCGGCCACGAGGTGGTCGGTCTGCCATATTGTGCGCTGGTGATGCAGGTTTGTATGCTTCCTCCTCTACTTGGGGGAGCAACTTGCATTTTGGGTAACTTTTGGAGGGGCGTTCGAGTTCATACTCTTCGGCCGCGAGGACCTCGGTCCATCTGTCGGCCAGTAGGTCTTGATCATCTTGAAGTTGTTGCTGCTTTTTCTTTAGGCTGTTTGTCGTGGCCATTAGCCTACGTCTGAAACGCTCTTGTTCGACGGGATCCTCAGGCACGACGAATTCGTCGTCATCGAGGCTTGCCTCGTCTCCGGAGGGAGGTAAGTAATTATCATCCTCGACCTCTTCGCCTACCGCCCTCTCGTGAGGGCTTGCTTCTGCCTCCTCCTGCGCTGGATCGTGCTGGAGGGGGTTGTCTTCGGCACTTTCTGGGGTGTTATTATCTCCTGTGCCGGAATCTCCATTCTTGTTGTGGCGGGATTTAGAGCGGCGCCGCTGACGTCGGCGCTTGAGCTGTTTCTTTAAGGAATCAGCCTCCGTTGCTTCTTCGTTGTCCCCATCTTTTGGGGTGTCCACCATATATATGTCGTATGACGAGGTGGTCTTCCAGTGTCTTGTAGGCACTGGTTCTTGGTAGTCTCCAGCATCGTCGTCCATACCGTCGATGTCTTCGGAGTCGTAGTCGAGTACATCGGTTAGATCGTCGACGGTGGCTACGTAGTGGGTGGTGGGTGGGCTCTGAATTTCTTCGTCGTCCGCATCCCAACCATCCTGGCCGTAGTTCGGCCAGGGTTCTCTGGATAGGGAGAGATGCTTCAGCGAATTTAAGATATCGCCGAAGGGTGAGTGCTGAAAGATGTCCGCAGCGGTGAATTCCATGATCGGCGCCCAATCAGATTCGACTGGCAGGGGCGCAAGAGGTTCGGAGTCTGGCAGAGAGTCCGGCACCTCGGAGTCATGAGCTTTATGCGGGACAAGGTGAGTGTTCGGCTCCATCGCCGTAGAAGTTGCAGCTCCCGAGGCGGTGTCCAGCCATCCGTCCTCGATCTGAGCGATCGGCTCCGGACTATGGGTCGGAGCGGATTCGTGTGCGGCCTCCAAGGTGCTGTCCGGCGGCAGAGTTAGGTCATGCCCATCGTGACAGCGCGGCACACTCGGCTGTGGCTCAGATCCATCGAAGATCAAGTCCCCGCGGATATCGGCCGTGAAGTTTAGGCTTCCAAACCTGACCTGACGGCCAGGGGCGTAGCTTTCGATCTGCTCCAGATGGCCAAGTGAGTTGGCCCGCAGTGCGAAGCCGCCGAATACGAAGATCTGTCCGGGGAGAAAAGTCTCACCCAGGACTGCGTCGTTGTCGATTGAAGAGGCCATCAAGCCTATCGATGACGACACAGAGGAACTCTCAATGAAAGCACCAATGTCGGTGTCAAAACCGGCGGATCTTGGGTAGGGGGTCCCGAACTGTGCGTCTAGGCGGATGGTAACAGGAGACAAGGGACACGATGTTTTACCCAGGTTCGGGCCCTCTTGATGGAGGTAAAACCCTACGTCCTGCTTGATTGATATTGATATTGTGGATGTTTACAAGAGTGGATCTACCAAGAGATCAAGGAGGCTAAACCCTAGAAGCTAGCCTATGGTATGATTGTAATGGTTGTTGTTGTTCTGTCCTACGGACTAGAGCCATCCGGTTTATATAGACACCGGAGAGGGCTAGGGTTACATAGAGTCGGTTACAATGGTAGGAGATCTACGTATCCGTATCGCCAAGCTTGCCTTCCACGCCAAGGAAAGTCCAATCCGGACACGGGACGAAGTCTTCAATCTTGTATCTTCATAGTTTTGGAGTCCGGTCGATGATGATAGTCCGGCCGATGATAGTTCGGCTGATGATGGTAGTCCGGCTATCCGGACACCCCCTAATCCAGGACTCCCTCACTCACCGCCGTGCGTGAGTAATTCCATCATAGGATTGCTGGACAGTGATGGGTTAGATGAGATTTACCATGTAATCAAGTTAGTTTTGTTAGGGTTTGATCCCTAGTATCCACTATGTTCTGGGATTGATGTTGCTATGACTTTGCTATGCTTAATGCTTGTCACTAGGGCCCGAGTGCCAAGATTTCAGATCTGAACCTATTATGTTTCCATGAATATATGTGTGTTCTTGATCCTATCTTGCAAGTCTATAGTCACCTATTATGTGTTATGATCCGACAACCCCGAAGTGACAATAATCGGGATACTTCTCGGTGATGACCGTAGTTTGAGGAGTTCATGTATTCACTATGTGCTAATGCTTTGTTCCGGTTCTCTATTAAAAGGAGGCCTTAATATCCCTTAGTTTCCGTTAGGACCCCGCTTCCACGGGAGGGTAGGACAAAAGATGTCATGCAAGTTCTTTTCCATAAGCATGTATGACTATTTACGGAATACATGCCTACATTACATTGATGAATTGGAGCTAGTTCTATATCACCCTACGTTATAACTATTGTATGAGGAATCGCATCCAGCATAATTATCCATCATTGATCCATTGCCTACGAGCTTTTCACATATTTTTCTTTGCTTATTTACTTTTCCGTTGCTACTGTTACAACTACTACAAAAACCCAAAAACATTTATCTTTACTTTTGCTACCGTTACCTTTATTATCATACCAATTTTTCTACTAAACACTTTGTTGCAGATACTAAGTTATCCAGGTTTGGTTGAATTGACAGCTCAACTGCTAATACTCAAGAATATTCTTTGGCTCCCCTTGTGTCGAATCAATAAATTTGGGTTGAATACTCTACCCTCGAAAGCTGTTGCGATCCCCTATACTTGTAGGTTATCAAGACTAATTTCTGGCGCCGTTGCCGGGGAGCATAGCTCTATTCTCTGAGTCACTTGGGATTTATATCTGTTGATCACTATGAAGAACTTGAAAGACGACCGAACTACTATTTTGCCCTCAACAGGGAGGTAAGGAACTTCCATCTAGCTCTTCACTAGATTCTCCTTCTGTTATTAGTAGGCTTGCGACACCTAAACCTGCTACTGCTATGAATTCTGATATGTCGCATGTTATTGATTATGCCTCTTCTGCTATGCATGATGAAACTACTTCTGTGCGTGATACTACTGTGCCATTAGGTGAATTTTTAGATGAACAACTTGCTAGAGTTAGGGGGAATGAAATTACTGAAGATCCTATTACTGATGATAGTGATGATGAAGGTCCCCCCAATGATTATGTTTTACCTGTTGTTCCTAAGGGTTATGTTATGAATGAAAAAGCTGCTATGGAAATTCTTGCTTGCAATGATAGAAATGATCTTAAGAAATTATTAGCTAAATGGAAGCAGCAGTCTCTTAACGCTAGAATGAAACCCGATCCTGCTTTTGCTACTTCACCTATCTGTGTTACTGATAAGGATTATGAATTCTCTATTGATCCTGATATTATTACTTTAGTTGAATCCGATCCTTTTTATGGCCTTGAATCTGAAACTGTTGTGGCACATCTTACTAAGTTGAATGATATAGCTACCCTGTTTACTAATGATGAGAAGTCTCGCTATTTATATATCCTTAAGATATTTCCGTTCTCATTAAAGAGTGATGCTAAGACTTGGTATAATTCTCTTGCTTCTGGTTGTGTGCGTAGTCCCCAGGATATGATTTATTACTTGTCTGCTAAATATTTCCCTGCTCATAAGAAACAAGCTGCCTTGCGGGAAATATATAATTTTGTGCAAATCAAAGAAGAGAGTCTCCCACAAGCTTGGGTGAAGCTTCTCCGGTTACTTAATGCTTTGCCTGATCATCATCTTAAGAAAAATGAAATACTTGATATCTTTTATAATGGACTAACCGATGCTTCCAAGGACTACTTGGATAGTTGTGCTAGTTGTGTTTTCAGGGAAAGAACAGTCGACGAAGCTGACGTACTATTGAATAATATGCTGACTAATGAAAATAATTGGACTCTTCCCGAGCCAATTCCCGAAGTAATTCCTGAACCAATTGAGCCAACTCCTGAGCCTATTCCTAAACCCACTCCGAGGAAGAGAGGTGTTTTATTTCTCAGTCCCTAAGATATGCAAGAGGCAAAGAAATCAATGAAAGAAAAAGGTATTAAAGATGAAGATGTTAAGAATTTACCTCCTATTGAAGAAATACATGGTCTTAATTTACCGCCTGAAGAACCACATTGTCTTGATAACCCGACACAGGTAGTAAAGGTAAATTCTCTTTATAGATATGATAAAGTTGAAATACCCTCTACTAAATTTCATAGCCCATGCTTAGATGAATTTGTTGACTTTATGGCTAGACAAGAAAGTTTTAATGCTTATGTTGGTAGAGAGTTGAAGAATAATGCTTTCGAGATAGGACGCATAGGTGATAATCTAGCTAGAGTTAAAGATGAACTTCACCGCGTTAGCAAATATGCTTCTATAGTTGCTACTCAAGCTGAGCAAGTACTTAAAGCTCAAAATGATTTGCTTGATGAATTGAATAATAAAAATGACTTTGCTGTTAGAGTGGCTACTAGAACTGGTAGAATGACTCAGGAACCTTTGTATCCTGAAGGCCACCCTAAGAGAATCGAGCAGGATTCTCAGAGAAATAATTTAGAGGCACCTAGTTCTTCTAAGAAGAAGAAAAAGAAAGACGATAGGACTTTGCATGCTTCTATTGAACCTACTATAGACACACCTGAGAATCCCAATGATATTTCTATTTCTGATGCTGAAACACAATCAGATGATGAACATGAACCTAGTGATAATGTTAATGATAATGTTCATGTTGATGCTCAACCTAGCAAAAACAACAATGTAGAAATTGAACCTGCTGTTGATCTTGATAACCCACCATCAAAGAATCAACGTTATGATAATAGAGATTTTGTTGCTAGGAAGAACGGTAAAGAAAGAGAACCATGGGTTCAGAAACCCATGCCCTTTCCTCCTAAACCATCCAAGTCAAAGGATGATGAGGATTTTGAGCGCTTTGCTGAAATGATTAGACCTATTTTCTTACGTATGCGCTTAACTGATATGCTTAAAGTAAATCCTTATGCTAAGTATATGAAGGATATCATCACAAATAAAAGAAAGATACCGGAAGCTGAAATTTCCACCATGCTTGCTAATTACACTTTTAAGGGTGGAATACCAAAGAAACTTGGAGATCCGGGTGTACCAACTATACCATGCTCTATTAAAAGAAACTATGTTAGAACTGCTTTATGTGACTTCGGAGCCGGTGTTAGTGTTATGCCTCTCTCTTTATATCGTAGACTTGAATTGAATAAGTTGACACCCACTGAAATATCTTTGCAAATGGCCGATAAATCAACTGCTATACCTGTCGGTATTTGTGAGGATGTGCCTGTTGTGGTTGCAAATGTCACTATCTTAACAGACTTTGTTGATCTTGATATTCCTGAGGACGATAGTTTGTCTATTATCCGTGGTAGACCTTTTCTTAATACTACAGGGGCTGTTATTGATTGCAACAAAGGCAATGTCACTTTTCATGTTAATGGTAATGAGCATACAGTACACTTTCCGAGGAAACAATCTCAAGTTCATAGTACCACATCTATTGAAAAAGTTCCAACTATTATTTTTGGAGGTTTTGAATTTCCTCTCCCTACTGTCAAGAAAAGGTATGATATTCTTATTGTTGGGGATTTTCATATCCCCATTGAGGTAACTTAGTGTTATTCGAAATTTCTCCGGTTCCGTGTTATTCGGAATGAGTTTGTTAACAAGACTTGATCAACCTTGTTAGTGGGTTCATTTTGATGATCACGAGATGGATGAAACTAGAAGGCACAACCTTCTATACCCTCTTTTACTTTTTGTTATTTAGAATAAATAAAGCAAAAATAGTATTATCCGTCTGTTTTCTGAATTATCCGTGCATTAAAAAATAGTCCGAAAATAGAAGTGCTCCAAATGCCCTGTAAATTTAGTATGATTTTTTCTGGAATATTTGAGGATTTTAGGCACTGAAAACACTGCAGGAGGGGCAAGCACCAGGCCACGAGAGAGGAGGGCCCCCCCCCCCCCGTAGGGTGCGCCCCTCTGTCTCGTGGGCCCCTGGTGGCTCCCCTCTACTTATGCCAGCACCCACACACTTCATCTTCTACCCAAAAAAATCCCCATCCAGCTCAAGCACGAGTTCTAGCTCATTTTGCTGTGATTTTCGATCTCTTAGCTAAAAGCTCCATTCACAAATCTGCTTTGGGAGATTGTTGCTTGGTATGTGACTCCTCCATTGGTCCAATTAGTTTTTGTTCTAGTGCTTTATCCATTGCAAATTTTTGCTGCATAGGTGACCATGTTCTTGAGCTTGCATGTTAAATTTTTGAGGTCCCAAGCAATTCCAATGCATGATATAGGCTCTAGGCACTTGTAGGAGTAGTTGCTATCAATTTAGTTTTATTCACTTTTATTTTGAAGTTACTAAAATTTCAGAAATTTTCAGAAAATGTTAAGGAGGCTCTTTAAAGGCTCTTCTAGCCAAAGCTCTAAGGAAAAACAAGACAAAGAGAAGGAAAAACCCAAGTATAATCTTCGTGGCTTAGCGGAAGTACGTCGTGTGAATGGACGTGTGAGGATTTCTTGAAAGAAGCCGGAATTCATGAAGACTTTTATGCTTTAATCGAGACTGCAGGCCTCACCGGTTTCATGAACGACCGAATCGATCAGTATCTCTTACTCACCAATACTTTCGTGCAAAACTTTTATTATTATCCTAAGAAGTCACCGCCTGCAGTATCATTTCATTTATATGATGAATTCAAAGAAATGTCTTTACGTCATTTTTGCGCGGTATGTAGGATACCTTATGAGGGAGAATTAGATGAACCCCATCGCGATGATGTGGGTGGCTTTGTTAATACTATTGCTGTAGCGGAGCCAAAGAAGGGCTCCGAGGCGAAGGTCTCTAGCATACACTTTCCTGTTTTACGCTACTTTGCCATATTTGCTAGTAGATGCTTAATTGGTCGAGGAAATAGTGGAAACTTGAGCGTCCCTGATATTATCATTCTTTAACATGTTTTGCTTGGGGACAATACTTTTAGTATGTGTGCTGTAGTTGTTAAACGGCTAGCCCTGAATCGTACAAAAGGCCCCATATTTGGAGGTATCTATGTTGCACGTCTTGCTAAACATTTTCAGATACCCATTAGGCACTATGAGGAGGATGAGACAAAATTACCTCCTCACATTTTAGATTACAAGAGCATGGTAGCACACAAGTTTATTGTTGACAACAAAGAGAAGATGCTCTTGTATAGACTTAGATTCAATAAGAAACACTTTGAGTTTATTATTTTGCCTGCACCTCTATTGTTTGATTTGCTTGCAGAAAATCTTCTTGTCACGCCGGAAGCGGTGAACAATCATCTAGCCCAAGCTTTTACTCTGGAACCTGAACCTGAGCCGGAACCTGAGCTGGACCCTTATCGTGCATCATCTATCCAGTGGGATCCGGAGATGACCAACCCGTGGTATCCTGATTACACCTCCCACTACACCGGGGAGAGTAGCGGCGGTCATTGGTATTAGACCAACTTAGGCCAAAAGCCTAAGCTTGGGGGAGTACATATTTCTCACCGACTTTACATTCATGTTCACACACTAGTCGTCGGTGCTCATACAGTTTCATTGTATTATCCATGCTAGTTTAAATTTCTTTTTCTAGTTTTCTTCTTGTGTGTTTGATAAACCTTAAGAAAAACCAAAAAAAATTAGTTAGTTTAATTTCCATGCTTGCAGTAGAAATTAAAATGAAAACCCAAAAAGATTTTTCGTTCTTCTTTTACTTGTTGGGAGCTTTCCCGTGTAAATAGCTTTATTTTCTTTTCTTTCCTTTGGGGGTCGAGAAGACGATATTGAAAATGCTTAGTGGCTCTTATATGAATGGTTGTTTATTTAATTTAGAGCCTATATTACTTGTCTTCTCTCTTGAGTTGAATGCTTGCAGATTCCAGCTTAGTCCAATGCACGTGCACTCTTATTATTACACACATCGTTCGGTCATGCAAGTGAAAGGCAATAATGACGATATACGATGGACTTATTGGGATGAGAAAAGCTGGTATGAACTCGACCTCTCTTGTTTTTGTAAATATGATGAGTTCATCGTTCCTGAGTCAGCTATTATGAGTAAACATATTTGCAATGACATTTAGAGATTATAGTTACTTGTGCCATGCTTGATTAGCTATGAGTTATAATGGTTTACCTTGCGTGCCAACATGCTATTAGAATGATTATGATGTGGTATGATGGGATGGTATCCTCCTTTAAATGTATTAAGTGACTCGACTTGGCACATGTTCACGCATGTAGTTGAATCAATTCAACATAGCCTTCATGATATTTATGTTCATGGTAGATTATATCCTACTCATGCTTGTACTCGGTGTAAGTTAATCTTAATGCATGTTTACCACTGTTGTTGCTCTCTCAGTTGGTCGCTTCCCCGTCTTTTGCTAGCCTTCACCTGTACTAAACGGGAATACTGCTTGTGCATCCAAACTCCTTAAACCCCAAAGTTGTTCTATATGAGTCCACTATACCTTCCTATATGCGGTATTTACCTGCCGTTCCAAGTAAATTTGTATGTGCCAAACTCCAAACCTTTAAATGAAATTCTGTTTTGTATGCTCGAGCAGCTCATGTTTCAACTAGGGCTGCCTATATCTTCCATGCTAGGTGGGTTATTCTCAAGAGGAGTGGACTCCGCTCCTCATTCACGAGAAAGGGCCGGTAACCGGGATGCCCAGTCCCATGATCCAAAAAGATCAAAGCAAATCAAAATAATTAAACAAAACTCCCCCAGGGCTGTTGTATGTTGGAGGCACTCGTTGTTTCGAGCAAGACATGGATTGATGCTTGTTGGTGGTTGGGGGAGTATAAACATTTACCATTCTGTTTGGGAACTGCCTATAATGCATGTAGTATGGAAGATACAGCCATCTCATAGTTGTTGCGTTGACAGCAAAAGTATGCCGCTCAAAATGTTATTCAATCTCTATTTTAAAATCGAGCTATGGCACCTCTATAAATCTCTGCTTCCCTCTGCGAAGGGCCTATCTATTTACTTTTATGTTGAGTCATCATCCCTTCTTATTAAAAAGAACCCACTGGAGAGCACACTGTCATTTTCATTCATTACTATTGGTTTATATTGGGTATGACTTGACTGGATCTCTTTTACCATGAATTACAATGTTTAGTCAGTCCTTGATCTTTAAAGGTGCTCTACATTTATGTTTTGCGGTCTCAAAAAGGGCTAGCGAGATACCATTTTGTTATATCATGTTATGATTATTTTGAGAAAGTGTTGTCATTCGAGTTTTATTATTATAGCTCGCTAGCTGATTATGTTATTGATATGAGTAATTGTGAGACCTATGTGTTATTGTGAGTATGGTTAGTTCATAATATTTGCTGAAACTTGAATGCTGGCTTTTCATGTTACAACAACAAGAGCAAACAGAGTTTGTAAAATTTTTTCTTTATCAACTGAATTGCTTGAGGACAAGCAAAGGTTTAAGCTTGGGGGAGTTGATACGTCTCCAACGTATCTACTTTTCCAAACACTTTTGCCCTTGTTTTGGACTCTAACTTGCATGATTTGAATGAAACTAACCCGGACTGACGTTGTTTTCAGGAGAACTGCCATGATGTTGTTTTATGCGTAGAAAAGAAAAGTTCTCGGAATGTCCTAGAAATCCACGGAGGCACTTTTTGGAATTAATAAGAATTTTTGGCGAAAGAATTAGTGCCAGGGGGCCCACGGCCTATCCACAAGACAGCCCCCCCCCTAGGGCGCGCGCCCCTATCTTGTGGGCCCCTGGACCTCCTCCGACCTCAACTCCAACTCCATATATTCTGTCTCGGGGAGAAAAAAATCAGAGAGAAAGTTTCATCGCGTTTTACGACATGGAGCCGCCGCCAAGCCCTAATCTCTCTCGGGAGGGCTGATCTAGAGTCCGTTCGGGGCTCCGGAGAGGGGGATTCGTCGCCGTCGTCATCATCAACCATCCTCCATCACCAATTTCATGATTCTCACCGCCGTGCGTGAGTAATTCCATCGTAGGCTTGCTGGCCGGTGATGGGTTGGATGAGATTTACCATGTAATCAAGTTAGTTTTGTTAGGGTTTGATCCCTAGTATCCACTATGTTCTAAGATTGATGTTGCTATGGCTTTGCTATGCTTAATGCTTGTCACTAGGGCCCGTGTAACATGATTTCAGATCTGAACCTATTATGTTTCCATGAATATATGTGTGTTCTTGATCTTATCTTGCAAGTCTATAGTCACCTATTATGTGTTATGATCCGACAACCCAGAAGTGACAATAATCGGGATACTTCTCGGTGATGACCGTAGTTTGAGGAGTTCATGTATTCACTATGTGCTAATGCTTTGTTCCGGTTCTCTATTAAAAGGAGGCCTTAATATCCCTTGGTTTCCGTTAGGACTCCGCTTCCACGGGAGCGTAGGACAAAAGATGTTATGCAAGTTCTTTTCCATAAGCACATATGACTATTTACGGAATACATGCCTACATTACATTGATGAATTGGAGTTAGTTCTATATCACCCTATGTTATAACTATTGCATGAGGAATCGCATCCGGCATAATTATCCATCACTGATCCATTGCCTACGAGCTTTTCACATATTTTTCTTAGCTTATTTACTTTTCCGTTGCTACTGTTACAACTACTACAAAAACCCAAAAACATTTATCTTTACTTTTGCTACCGTTACCTTTATTATCGTACCACTTTTGCTACTAAACACTTTGCTGCAGATACTAAGTTATCAAAGTGTGGTTGAATTGACAACTCAACTGCTAATACTCAAGAATATTCTTTGGCTCCCCTTGTGTCGAATCAATAAATTTGGGTTGAATACTCTACCCTCGAAAGGTGTTGCGATCCCCTATACTTGTGGGTTATCAAGACTAATTTCTGGCGCCGTTGCCGGGGAGCATAACTCTATTCTCTGAGTCACTTGGGATTTATATCTGTTGATCACTATGAATAACTTGAAAGACGACCGAACTACTATTTTGCCCTCAACTACGAGGGGAGGTAAGGAACTGCCATCTAGCTCTGCACTAGATTCCCCTTCCGTTATTAGTAGGCTTGCGACACATAAACCTGCTATTGCTATGAATTCTGATATGTCGCATGTTATTGATGATGCCACTTCTGCTATGCATGATGAAACTACTTCTGTGTGTGATACTACTGTGCCATTAGGTGAATTTTTAGATGAACAACTTGCTAGAGTTAAGGGGAATGAAATTACTGAAGATCCTATTACTGACGATAGTGATGATGAAGGTCCCCCCAATGATTATGTTTTACCTGTTGTTCCTAAGGGTTATGTTATGAATGAAAAAGCTGCTATGGAAATTCTTGCTTGCAATGATAGAAATGATCTTAAGAAATTATTAGCTAAATGGAAGCAGCAGTCTCTTAACGCTAGAATGAAACCCGATCCTGCTTTTGCTACTTTACCTATCTGTGTTACTGATAAGGATTATGAATTCTCTGTTGATCCTGATATTATTACTTTAGTTGAATCTGATCCTTTTTATGGCCTTGAATCTGAAACTGTTGTGGCACATCTTACTAAGTTGAATGATATAGCTACCCTGTTTACTAATGATGAGAAGTCTCACTATTTATATATCCTTAAGATATTTCCGTTCTCATTAAAGGGTTATGCTAAGACTTGGTATAATTCTCTTGCTCCTGGTTGTGTGCATAGTCCCCAGGATATGATTTATTACTTCTCTGCTAAATATTTCCCTGCTCATAAGAAACAAGCTGCCCTGCGGGAAATATATAATTTTGTGCAAATCAAAGAAGAGAGTCTCCCACAAACTTGGGGGAGGCTTCTCCGGTTACTTAATGCTTTGCCTGATCATCCTCTTAAGAAAAATGAAATACTTGATATCTTTTATAATGGAATAACCGATGCTTCCAAGGACTACCACTACTGGAATCCGGCACTTTGCCATCTGCCATGGGAGATGGCAAAGGCATGGTCGGCAGATGGCAAAGGCTTTGCCATCTGCCAGCAGATGGCAAACAATTTGTCTGAAACCCTGCCGGTAAAGGCTTCTTTATCGTCTGCTGGTTGATGGCAAAGAGTCTGTGCCTTTGCCATCAGCTGGCAGATGGAAAAGCCTCTTAACGGGGTTAGCCCCGTTAGAAGGCTAACGGCATACTTTGCCGTCTGCCAGCAGATGGCAAAGGCTTCAGGCTCTTTGCCGTCTGCCAGCAGATGGCAAAGGCTGCATGCTTTGCCATCTGCCAGCAGATGGCAAAGAGCTTTGCCATCTGTTGGCAGATGGCAAAGGGTCCAAATAGGTCAGCCCAAATTTTACATGTAGATGACACATGGCCTCTTTGCCATCTGCCAGCTGATGACAAAGTGCCTATATTGCCCCATTTAATTTTGTTTTTTCTTATATCAATTCATTTTCACAGAAAATCAAACACAAATATATTTATATGACCAATATAGCATATTCAACAGATATTACCAACAATCATGAACACATATATATCGAACACATATCCAACACATGTTACCAATAGTAGCAAGTTTCATCCATACATATACATAGTTTCATCAATATTACACAGTTTCATCATAGGTAGCAAGTTTCACAAAGTCAAAACAAAAACTAAAGACAAGCACTCCAACCCAAGCTTCCGTGATCTGAACACAAATCTACAAAATGGGAAAGAAGAAAGTTAGAAGAAGAAGACTAGAAGAAGAAGATTATTATGATGCAACTAAAATGTGAAGATTATTATGATGCAACTTATATCTGTAAAATAGGAATACCCAGTTTGTGGTTTTGTGGAAGTAAATTGGAAAACAACATATAGGCATCTTCATATATAATTGAACTTATAACACACATGTATACATGTTGTAATTAGAAGAAGAAAAATACAGTGGTAACTCATCTCAGTTAGTAATTGTAGACCACTAGTGGCTGGGACACGCCCTGGGCGCGTCTCTTGAGACGGAACTGTGCGCACTAATCATGTTGTCGTGTTTGTTAGCATCTCTGTATGACAGCATGGATAGTTTAGTGAAAATCATTGAGAAACATGTATAAATGTCCTCTCGTAGGATATCAAGCTATAGGTGAATACTCATAAGACATATAGACAAGCACCCGAAGCAGCGAATACAATTAAGAATACTCTCCACAAGGCGTTTGGGAATAACTATAACCTCACTATTCTGTAGAAAAATTTCAAAAACATAGATAAACTAAAACATTCAGATGGAGGTTGAATTGATCTAGGAGCAGCTGCAAAGTTCCATAACAACACACCGTTCAGAGCAAACGCGCACAGGTTTGTGTCAATTTATGTTGGACAGTACAGGCTGAACCATATACTTCCATCAAACACAAAATTAAGGAACTGGCTATTTTGTGTTGTCCATCCATATTCCATTATGGCAACTCGGATCTGCATCTATATAAAAAAAGGGCAACCTGGTGCATGTAGCTCCCGCTTGCGCAGGGTCCAGGGAAGGGTCCGACCACTTTGGGTCTATAGTACGCAGCCTTTCCCTACATTTCTGTAAGAGGCTGTTTCCAGGACTTGAACCCATGACCTCATGGTCACAAGGCAGCAACTTTACCACTGCGCCAAGGCTCCCCTTCTGGATCTGCATCTATATATGACACATAATTACTAATATCAGTTTTTCTTCCTTGGATAAATCTAGTCATCAAACTGTAAAGATTGACATCCAACCACACGTATAAAACTTACTATCTTGTAAATTAATATCAAAGCAGTTGAAAAAAAAACGACAACGGAACATGCATCATGGTGAAACCTCCATACTACAATATCAAACACGAATTCAGATTAACAATCTAAGCAAGAAAATATGAGAGATGCAGTCCTGGTCAATTTTTGTTGTGTCATCCCCTAAAAAATGATGTTCTTATTTTAGCAAGGATACACTGAGCTGGGACGATTCAGTCTGAAATAAAATATGATGGGTACGTAGGATTCATAAGGCAAGAAATTTGCTTCCTTCCAATAGACATGGTCTGCTGAACTGAACTTTATTTTAGTTAGCTTTGGTAAAAATCTGTAACTGAATTTGTCGTGTTGTCGAGTGACTTGCAGCTCAGAGAGGACTGCAAACATCAAACCCGTATGCCCATCCCACATCAAATTTTAAACCCGCCAAAATAAATATTTCAGTTTAGGATCCGATCATTGTACTTTATGAGTGTTAAGTGTAGTTTCTAAATAGCAGAGAAACCATACCATCTAAGCACAACCCAGTAGCTTGTACAAACTAACATCAAATCTGAAAGAGGAAACTGTCGACAACAGATGAAGGTACCATGGTCTATAATCCTTGGTGAACATCGTAAATTAGGATCAACAAAGCTGACAAGCTAAGAGTAACTGTAGAATCTATAATCCACACCAAAACTCCTGCATATAATCGAATAATAAAGTAAAGAAAATGGTGTGACCTGGTTCTTTATTTATCAAGTAGAAAATGCTACAGAATTTGGCAGTCAAGTTGTATAGCAGCAATCATCTAAATTAAATAACTAAACAGAAAATGGTGTTGCTGTCAGATCACTAATATTTTGTTTGTGTTACAACATGAAGGATGCTAAGGCAAAACTTACCTTTAGAAGGGAGACAAAAAAGAAATATTTGAAAGGAAGAAACCATGAAAGAGGCAGAGACAAAGAACCAGGGCAGGGTAACAGCTCACCAAGCGAAAGGCCACCGGGACAAGCCTGCAACGGCAGGATGGTGTCGATGACAAAGGGACAACATGTGGTTCTCCTTGCTCTTGAGCTCTTACTCCCGGCCCCTGTTTCTCCTTCCCTCTCTCTCTCTCACACATGTCCTTCTCCGAACAGTTTTCTCCTTCAGCATTTATACAAACAGGTAGTGCTCGCATCTGCAACATCAAAGCCAGAATGCAATTTGATAAAAATATGTGCACAACTGCAGCTACCTATGCACAGTAATTCTTGCAATGCAACCCAGTCAAGCAAGAAAGAGGAGCTAGAGAAGGAGGGGGCATGTTACTCACTGTCACACAAACTATCCTACAAACTGTCCTCCTTTGAGCAGTCTTCTTGAGCATCTATACAAACAAGCAGTGCTGGCATCTGCAAGCTCAAAGCCAAATAAATTTTGAGATTTGCATAGCTACAGCCACCTCTGAACAATAATTTTTTCAACTCAATCCAATCAAGCAAAAAATACATGAGCTAGAGGTGGAGGCGACCATGTTACGTACCTCGGCAGGCAAGCTCGGAGGAGAATTTGATGGAGGTCATGAGCAGCGAGATGAACTGTCCCTCTCCTGCCGGTCCCTCTCCGCCGGAATACCTGACATGAACTATAATATTAATATGAGGGCCTCCTTGTGTTTATATGTATAGAATGCTTATATGTATATATGTATAGAATATGTATAGAATATGGGCCTCCTTGTGATTCCTCAAAAGAATATCAAATGTGAATAAACAAAAAATCACTCTTATCATTTACTTTTCTTTACATTAAAATGAAAAACATCCACTAGGGAAACCTACTGTTCGAACAAAAAACACATTTGTTTTCCTGGGGTGTACTGTTTTGCAAACTTGTTTCTCATATCAATCTTGCTAAATCTCAATCGACTGAGACCTCGTTAAGAGTCTCAGTCGATGCTATATTCGTGAGATCCTACACTGAGATTTTCTCACATAGTACTACTATTTATGCCAGTTCATAAGCATTTTCCACAAACTACTTTGAGATTTTGCACTGTGTTTGGCTGGGAGGTAACCAAATTTGCCAGCTGGTTACTTGCTTTTGCCCATGTTTTGCAGAACAAATAACAGGCCATACTGGACATGAAGAATGACACCAGGTCCATTAAAAAATAGCACAGGAATTTGTTTTTTTGACACTAAGAAAGCCGGCAACAGGCTAAATTGCACTTCCTCAGCCTCTCTAAAAAAAAGGCACCTACATCATTGGATATCAAAAGGATCCGTCGAAACTTAGTTTACGAAATCGGAGATATCGAACTTAGTTTACAAACTCTGCTAGTACATGATATTGCAACCAAGCTTGCGTACCTCAGGTTTTCAATGTCTTGACAAACGTCAGCATCACACAAGCTTAAGAGCATTTTCGAAGCATTTCAGCATAAGAAACATTTCTGAGTCAAGCTTCTAACAAATAGTCCATTAGCTTTACCGAACGATCGTAATCATCTTCAACTCCGCACCTCCCTCAAGGTCATAAGAAGACCTCTTCTCTGTTGACGGAAACACTGAAACTCGATTTGTTATTGTTCTCTCCCCTTGTCTTACATTGCTTGTAGCCATTAGACAGGCTGATGCCTGGACGGCCGCACTATTGTATTCCACGAAATTTGATTGCACGGCCTGCAAGCTGATATCATCAGATAATCACTAAACAAGTAAGCGGTCAAACCGTAAGACAGACAAGTTTTCCAAATGATGCTTATAACAAGGAAGCTGCTGGAGGGGGCGGAGCTGAATTACCTATGGTTAGGCAGAGCCATGATCATTGTCTTGCTGCTTATTCTCGGCTTCGAGCCATTCGTCGCTGCCGTCAATCCACTGACGCAGATCTGCTACTACAGAGACACCCACATGAATGAGAGCACCTACAAAGCAAACCTTGAGCTCCTATCTACTGCTCTATTCACTAGCGCCTCATCCACACGAACTGACCAAGACTGTATAATATGGCATGGTGGTGTGCCGCGGTGATGGCGTCGTCGATGCCTGCCCCAGCTGCATCACCACAGCATTCCAGGATGTGTGGTGGGCCG
>NC_057801.1:405808331-405895438 GCF_018294505.1 Triticum aestivum | reverse complement strand
GGGAGGGCCGGCGACGGGGCGGGGGAGCGACGGCAACGGGGCGGGGGAGCGACGGTGACGGGGCGAGGGAGCGATGCGGCCGGCGACAGGGCGGCGGCGGGCGAGCCTAGAGCGCCATCGACGGGGGCTGTTCGGTGTGTGTGGATGAGATGCGAACAACGTTTTTTTTACCTGGATGGGTGGGGAGAGAGGGAGGGGATAACCCCACAGTTTTTTTTACCTGAAAAAAAATAACCCCATCTCTTTGCCATCTGCCAGCAGATGGCAAAGAATCTTTGCCGTCTGCTGGCAGATGGCAAAGAGGTGGGGCTGGTATGCCATTACACGCTTGACGGCCACAGGATTTGCCAACCTCTTTGCCATCAGCTGGCAGATGGCAAAGACCTGGCTGATGGCAAATTCCCTGTTTCCAGTAGTGTACTTGGATAGTTGTGCTGGTTGTGTTTTCAGGGAAAGAACAGTCGACGAAGCTGACGTACTATTGAATAATATGTTGACTAATGAAAATAATTGGACTCTTCCCGAGCCAATTCCTGAAGTAATTCCTGAACCAATTCAGCCAACTCCTGAGCCTATTCCTAAACCCACTCCGAAGAAGAGATGTGTTTTATTTCTCAGTCCTGAAGATATGCAAGAGGCAAAGAAATCAGTGAAAGAAAAAGGTATTAAAGATGAAGATGTTAAGAATTTACCTCCTATTGAAGAAATACATGGTCTTAGTTTACCGCCTGAAGAACCACATTGTCTTGATAACCCGACACAGGTAGTAAAGGTAAATTCTCTCTATAGATATGATAAAATTGAAATACCCTCTACTAGATTTCATAGCCCATGCTTAGATGAATTTGATGACTTTATGGCTAGACAAGAAAGTTTTAATGCTTATGTTGGTAGAGAGTTGAAGAATAATGCTTTCGAGATAGGACGCGTAGGTGATAATCTAGGTAGAGTTAAAGATGAAATTCACCGCGTTAGCAAATATGCTTCTATGGTTGCTACTCAAGCTGAGCAAGTACTTAAAGTTCAAAATGATTTGCTTGATGAATTGAATAATAGAAATGACTTTGCTGTTAGAGTGGCTACTAGAACTGGTAGAATGACTCAGGAACCTTTGTATCCTGAAGGCCACCCTAAGAGAATCGAGCAGGATTCTCAGAGAAATAATTTAGAGGCACCTAGTTCTTCTAAGAAGAAGAAGAAGAAAGACGAGTAGTAGTAGAGGCGCGCACGTGTCGTAGTAGAGGCGCGCACGTGTCGTGGTAGAGGCGCGTACATGTCGTAGTAGAGGCGCGCACGTAGCATGTACACGTACATATAGCGGCCAGTGTGCAAGAAAGAAAATATGGTCACGTATGTGTACATACGGGCGGAGTCTCGAACGCCTACTCGCGCATACGTATGGCCAGGGCTCTTGTACATGGCTAGGTCGGAACGGAGAAACAACGTCGTCGTCGTGTTCATGGGGAGCCAACCGGCTGGGTCGGATCGGAATGCGTTGTCGTGTTCATTGGGAGGGCTTGGATGGAACAGGCGATGGAAACGAGGCCCGGCGTACCGCAGAATGGAGGAAACGACCTTGTATTCGACCGGCCACGTTCGAAACAGGATCCTGTTCATCAAGAGGGGTGTGTCGTATCACAAAATGAAGGAAACGGACCTCCTACGGTCCAAACGGGGGTCCTATTGATCGAGAGGGGTGTGGCGTACCGCAAAACGAACGAAACAGACTTGTGTTGGAGTGCTACAGTCGAAACAGGGGTCCTGTTGATCGGAGGGGTGGCGTACCGCAAAACGGACGAAATGGACTTGTGTTGGAGCGCTACAGTCGAAACGGGGGTCCTGTTCATCGGGAGGGGTGTGGCGTACCGCAAAACGGGACTCCACGGGATACTGTTCATCTCCACCGTCGACCTCCTCCAGCCTCCATGGGCTACCGTCGGTCTTCTCCAGCCTCCACGGGCTCCCGTTCATCTAGCCTACACCGTGCGCTACTCCACCGGCTACTGTTCAACCACTCCTCCACCGTCTACTGTTCATCCAGCCCTCCACGGGGTTGTCCTGTTCATCCAGCCCTCCACACCATGGTGTCTTGTTCATCCAGAGGCAACGCCACCGCTCACTGTTCATCCACACCCCCCCCCCCCGCAGCGCTCACTGTTCATCCAGAGAGGCAGCATCGATCGGTTTCAATTAGTAGCAGTAGCGAAGGAATCGCTCGATCGGGTTCAGTTAACAGCCATCGATCGATCGCTCGGGTTCAGTAACGTGTAGCCTGCAGTGCAATCGCTCGGGTTCAGTTAGAGCCCAACGCCTCGCTCAGGTTCAGTTAGAGCCAACGCCTCGCACACACGTGCATACGTGTACGAGAGAAACGCGCATCGCTCGGCTCCCCACCACCCACCGTAACCGAGAACTCCCCGAAATTTTCCTTGCCCTCACTTTTAGCACGGGTTTTTCCGTCATGGACGGCCCAAAGAATGTCATGCAGCTGCGTCTCCAGCCCGCCCAGGACGAAAAGCCCATTTTCTGTCATGATTTTTTGTCATAGAAGTAGGATCCCACCACATCTATGATGATACCGGGTTTTGTCACAATTATCATCATAGAAGTGTCATATGTATGACATAATTTTTTTTCGTTCGGCCCAAAATGTCACGAATGTGTCTTTTTTTGTAGTGTCTTCGCCGAACTAGTGCACCTATACAATTTACCATTGTATTGGGTGTGTTGGGGACACAAGAGACTCTTTGTTATTTGGTTGCAGGGTTGTTTGAGAGAGACCATCTTCATCCTACGCCTCCCACGGATAGATAAACCTTAGGTCATCCACTTGAGGGAAATTTGCTACTGTCTTATGAACCTCTGCGTTTGGAGGCCCAACAACGTCTACAAGAAGAAGGTTGCATAGCAGACATCAAGCTCTTTTCTGGCGCCGTTGCCGGGGAGGTTAGTGCTTGAAGGTATATCTTTAGATCTTGCAATTGAATCTTTTTGTTTCTTGTTTTATCACTAGTTTAATCTATAAAAGAAAATTACAAAAAATGGCATTGAGGGTGCCTCATATACTTTATCTTTTTAATGTCTTTCGTGAAATTAAGGATTCCGATAATTGTGCCAAAGTGTTAGAAGAAGAATGCAATAAAATGTTTGTCATACAATATTTGAATGATGAGCATGACTGCAATGTTGTTAGTATGAATTCTTTGAATATCCATGATGCTAATGATATGCAAAGCCACAAGCTTGGGAAAGCTATGTTTGATGATTATGATATTTTTTGTCCCCCAAGTTTGATGAGCAAATTTATTATGTTGAAAGCATGCCTCCTATTTATGATGATTATATTGATGAAAATGGGTTTGGAAGAGTGTCCACTTTAGGAAGTAATGATCCCACTATTTTGGAGGATGCTGAATCTTATTATAATGATAAAAGTGGATTTGGAGAGGTCTTGACTTTATTTAGTGATGAATCCACTATTTCGGAAGAGGTTCCAATTGATTATGAGAACAAAGTTTCTATCTATGATGATTATTGTGATGAAATGTATGCTATAAAGAATAATGATAACCATGAAACTTGTCATCATGATTTTAATTTTCAATTGGATTATGCCTCACATGATAGTTATTTCATTGAATTTGCTCCCACTATTCCGAATGAGAAGAATTTTGCTTATGTGGAGAGTAGTAAATTTTCTATGCTTGTGCATCATGAAAATAATGCTTTATGTGATAGTTATATTGTTGAATTCATTCATGATGCTACTGAAAATTATTATGAGGCAGGAGTATATGATTGTAGGAATTGCAATAATATCAAGTTTCCTCTCTATGTGTTGAAACTCTTGAAGCTATGCTTGTTTTACTTTCCTATGCTAGTTGATTCTTGTTCCCATAAGTTAGTTGCTCACAAAATCCCTAGGAATAGGAAGTGGGTTAGACTTAAATGTGCTAGTCATATGTTTCATGATGCTCCTATTATGTTTCAATTCTTATCTTTTGTGTGAGCATCGTTGAAATCATCATGCGTAGCTAAAAAGGCATTAAAGAAATGCGCTTGTTGGGAGACAACCCAATATTTACCTCTACTGCTTTTGTGTGTTAACATGATTAAGGTACTGTAGTGATCATGTTTTATAGCTTTTGTTTCAATAAAGTGCCAAGTAAGACCTATGGGATAGCTTACGGTGATAGTTGTGTCGATCCTGCTGAAAATCAAAAACTTTTGCGCCCAGTAAATTAGTTTTAATAATTCACAGAGATGTGCTTTTGATCTGATTCTTTTTGCTCTGGATTGGTACACAATTTCTCAGGTTTTCCTAATTTTGGTAGATTTTTGGAGTTACAGGAGTATTCGAGAGTTACAGATTACTACGACTATTCTGTTTTTGACACATTCTGTTTTCTATGTGTTATTTGCTTATTTTGATGAATCTATGAGTAGTATCGGAGGGTATGAACAATAGAGAAGTTGGAATAAATTAGATATTACACCAATATGAATTTAGAATGAGTTCACAACAGTATCAAAAGTGGTGATTTATTTTCTTATACTAACGGAGCTTACGAGTTTTCTGTTGAGTTTTGTGTTGTGAAGTTTTCGAGTTTTGAGTAAAGATTCGATGGACTATGGAATAAGGAGTGCCAAGAGCCTAAGCTTGGGGATGCCCAATGCACCCCAAGGTAATATTCAAGGACAAACAAGAGCCTAAGCTTGGGGATGCCCTGGAAGGCATCCCTCTTTCGTGTTCGTTCATCGGTAACTTTACTTGGAGCTATATTTTATTCACTACATGATATGTGTTTTTCTTGGAGTGTCATTTCGTTTTATTTTGTTTTGCTTGTTGTTTGAATAAAATATTAAGATCTAAAATTCCTAAATGTTAGAGAGTCTTCACATAGCTGCATAATTATTCGACTACTCATTGATCTTCACTTATATCTTTTGGAGTAGTTTGTTATTTGCTCTAGTGCTTCAACTGTATCTTTTTAGAGCACAGTGGTGGTTTTATTTTGAAAAATAGATGAACTCTCATGCTTCACTTATATTATTTTGGGAGTCTTAAACATCATGGTAATTTGCTTAGGCTACGAATTTAGTCCTAATATGATGGGCATCCAAGAGGGATATAATAAAAACTTTCATATAATGTGCATTGAATACTATGAGAAGTTTGATTCCTTATGATTGTTTGGAGATATGAAGATGGTGATATTAGAGTCATGCTAGTGGAGTAATTGTGAATTTTAGAAATACTTGTGTTGAGGTTTGTCAGTCCCGTAGCATGCACGTATGGTGAACCGTTGTGTAACAAATTTGGAAAATGAAGTATTTCTTTGATTGTCATCCTTTGTGTGGAGGTCGGGATCACGCGATGGTTAACTCCTATCAACCCTTCCCCTAGGAGCATGCGCGTAGTGCTTGGTTTCAAGGACTAATAGATTTTTGCAATAAGTATATGAGGTCTTTATGACTAATGTTGAGTCCATGTATTATACACACTCTCACCCTTCCACCATTGCTAGCCTCTCTAGTACCACACAACTTTTGTTGGTACCATACGCTCACCATATACCTTCCTCAAAACAGCCACCATACCTACCTATTATGGCATTTCCATAGCCATTCCGAGATATATTGCCATGCAAATTTCCATTGTTCCGTTTATTATGACACGCTTCATCATTGTCATATTGCTTTGCATGAGCATGTAGTTGACATCATATTTGTGGCAAAGCCACCGTTCATAATTCTTTCATACATGTCACTCTTGAGTCATTGCACATCCCGGTACGCCGCCAGAGGCATTCATATAGAGTCATATTTTTTCTAAGTATCGAGTAGTAATTCTTGAGTTGTAAGTAAATAAAAGTGTGATGATCTTCATTATTAGAGCATTGTCCCAGTGAGGAAAGGATAATGGAGACTATGATTCCCCCACAAGCCGGGATGAGACTCCGGACGAAAAAAAGGGAGGCCAAAAAAAGTCCAAAAAATGAGAGAAAAAGAGAGAAGGGGCAATGCTACTATCCTTTTACCACACTTGTGCTTCAAAGTAGCACCATGATCTTCATGATAGAGAGTCTTCTATGTTGTCACTTTCATATACTAGTGGGAATTTTGCATTATAGAACTTGGCTTGTATATTACCACGATGGGCTTCCTCAAATGCCCTAGGTCTTCATGAGCAAGCAAGTTGGATGCACACCCACTTAGTTTCCCTTTTGAGCTTTCATACACTTATAGCTCTAGTGCATCTGTTACATGGCAATCCCTACTCAGTCACATTGATATCTATTGATGGGCATCTCCATAGCCCATTGATATGCCTAGTTGATGTGAGACTATATCCTTCTTTTTGCCTTCTCCACAACCACCATATTCTATTCCACCTATAGTGCTATGTCCATGGCTCATGCTCATGTATTGCGTGAAAGTTGAAAAAAATTGAGAATACTAAAGTATGAAACATTGCTTGGCTGAAACTGGGGTTGTGCATGATTTGAATATTTTGTGTGATGAATATGGAGCATAGCCAGACTATATGATTTTGCAGGGATGAGCTTTCTTTGGCCATGTTATTTTGAGAAGACATAATTGCCTTGTTAGTACGCTTGAAGTATTATTGTTTTTATGTCAATATTAAACTTTTGTTTTGAATCTTATGGATCTGAATATTCTTGCCACAATAGAGAAGATTACATTGACAAATATGTTAGGTAGCATTCCACATCAAAAATTCTGTGTTTATCATTTACCTACTCGAGGACGAGCAGGAATTAAGCTTGGGGATGCTTGATACGTCTCCAACGTATCTATAATTTTTTATTGTTCCATGCTATTATATTATCCATCTTGGATGTTTTATATGCATTTATATTTTATTTTATATGATTCTTGGGACTAACCTATTAACCTAGAGCCCAGTGCCAGTTTCTGTTTGTTCCTTGTTTTTGAGTTTAACAGAAAAGGAATATCAAACGGGGTCCAAACGACCTGAAAATTCCCGATGCTTTTTTATGGACCAGAAGAAGCCCCCGAAGCAAAAGAGTTGGGCCAGAAGAGTCCCGAGCCAACCACGAGGGTGGAGGGCACGCCCTACCCCCTGGGAGGGTGCTCCTACCTCATGGCTGACTCGGAGACCCCCTGGCGTGAAACTGATGCCAAAAATTCCTATAAATATAGAAACCCCCAAAAAGAAACCTAGGTGAGGAGTTACACTGCCGCAAGCCTCTATAGCCACCAAAAACCAATCGGTGCCCTATTCCGGCACCCTGCCGGAGGAGGGATCCATCACCGGTGGCCATCTTCATCATCCCGGTGCTCTCCATGACGAGGAGGGAGTAGTTCACCCTCGGGGCTAAGGGTATGTACCAGTAGCTATGTGTTTGATCTCTCTCTCTCTCTCTCTCTCTCTCTCTCGTGTTCTTGATATGTCACGATCTTGACGTACCACGAGCTTTGCTATTATACTTGGATCATATGATGTTTCTCCCCCTCTACCTTCTTGTAATGGACTGAGTTTTCCCTTTGAAGTTATCTTATCAGATTGAGTCTTTAAGGATTTGAGAACACTTGATATATGTCTTGCATGTGCTTATCTGTGGTGACAATGGGATATTCACGTGATCCACTTGATGTATATTTTGGTGATCAACTTGCGGGTTCTGTGACCTTGTGAACTTATGCATAGGGGTTGGCACACGTTTTCGTCTGGACTCTCTGGTAGAAACTTTGGGGCACTCTTTGAAGTTCTTTCTGTTGGTTTGAATAGATGAATCTGAGATTGTGTGATGCATATCATATAATCATACCCGCGGATACTTGTGGTGACATTGGAGTATCTAGGTGACATTAGGGTTTTGGTTGATGTGTGTCTTAAGGTGTTATTTTACTACGAACCCTAGGGCAGTTTGTGAGACTTATAGGAATAGCCCAATGGATTAATCAGAAAGAATAACTTTGAGGTGGTTTCATACCCTACAACAATCTCTTCATTTGTTCTCCTCTATTAGTGACTTTGGAGTGACTCTTTCTTGCACGTTGAGGGATTGTTATATGATCTAATTATGTTATTATTGTTGAGAGAACTTGCACTAGTGAAAGTATGAACCCTAGGCCTTGTTTCGAAGCATTGCAATACCATTTTCGCTCACTTTTATCGCTTGCTACCTTGCCGTTTTTATATTTTCATATCACAAAAACCTATATGTACCATCCATATTGCACTTGTATCACCATCTCTTCGCCGAACTAGTGCACCTATACAATTTAATTGTATTGGGTGTGTTGGGGACACAAGAGACTCTTTGTTATTTGGTTGCAGGGTTGTTTGAGAGAGACCATCTTCATCCTACGCCTCCCACAGATTGATAAACCTTAGGTCATCCACTTGAGGGAAATTTGCTACTGTCCTACAAACCTCTGCACTTGGAGGCCCAACAACGTCTACAAGAAGAAGGTTGCGTAGTAGACATCACGCGGTCGCTACCGGCACCATCAGGAACCGAAAAACACTGTGATCTACACCTTCATCACCGATGCCAAGCACTGCCTCAAAGGCCATTGCACGGGCCCAACTATTGTTAAGATTTCTGCCGGCAGCCGATCAGATGGATGAGTGGCGAGCCACCATCCAAAGTCTAATTGGTTTCATCGAGGCGGGAGGATTACAGCGAGCTAGCCCACCACGGCCTCCCCAGGCAAGGACAACAGCTCATGCTGCTGGCCGCACGGAAGGGGCCACCCCCATGGTGCAATCCCCATCATGGCAACCAATGGAGGAGCCACGAAACCAAGAACCCGATGACGTCTCGATAGCCTCTTCCGACCCTCGAGCGCGTCGAAGCCAACTGCGGGACCCAGAGGACATGCAGGGGGAAGGCGCTCCCGTCGTTGTCGAGCGGTGCCATAACAACCACTGCCGGTCCTATGGGTGCGATGGCCCTGATGTCGACGAGCCCACACTCAGAGATGGCGGGTGCCTACCTTTAGAGGTTGGGTGCCCTGCCTTCACCCATGAGCTGCGGCAAGTCCGTTGGCTGTCTGCTCGCACGTTCAAGACAGAGATACCCAAGAAGTATGATGGGAGACTGAACCTGGCAGAGTTCTTGAGCATCTACACCATCGCTGTTCAAGTTGCCGGGGGAAGGGATGAGAAGGTCTTTGCCAACTACTTCCCTTTAACACTCAAGTCTAATGTGAGGTCTTGGTTGATGCACGTGTTGGAGAACTCCATTTCGACCTGGGCTGACCTGTGCCATGAGTTCATTGGTGCCTTCACGGGCGGCCATCAAGAACCAGGGCGACCCAGCAACTTGCAGCTTCTCTAGCAGAAAGAAGAAGAGACCTTACAAAAGTACTTGCAGAGATTCAGCTGAGTCCATGGAAATATCCCAGACATCCACCCGGCAGCTGTGATAGCTGCCTTCCAATCCAACGTGCGCAACGGCAGGATACGTTGCAAGATGAGCATTCGGTTGCCCAAGACTGTGAAGGAGCTTTACACCTTGGTGGACAAGTGTGCTCGGGTGGATGAGGGGAAGAAACTCCCTAGGGAGGAAGATTGTGTCGACATCGACTCAGAGGATGATGACGGGACCACCAGTCAGAAGAAGAAGAACAAGAAGTGCAACAAGAAGCACAAGGATAAGGCAGTGATGACCGTTGAGGGATCGGGCATGCCTAGTACCGGCAAGAAGGCTATGGCTAAAGCCCCGGGCAAGGAAGTTGCCGCATGTGCTGACTGCGGGAGGCTGCAGCTCCCGAGAAAGCTGGGAAAGCGATGGGCCATATTGCAAGATTCATCGGACAAAGGGCCACGATCTCCAGGAGTGTCATCAGGTTGAGTAGCTCGTCAAGAGGCAGAGGGCTGAGTATGAGAAGCGTGATAAGGAAAAAGGTCAAAATGGTACTGGCAGGAAGGCCGGGGCGGTGAAGTAAATCGCCCCGGCATGGCTCCTCGGAACCAAGGAAAACCCGCCAGGGGCCAAGAGAAGGAGGATTCCAATGATGAAAGTGATGGAGGGGATGAAGAGGAAACCAACAAGCAGGAATTCCAGAAGGCTACTGACGCCCTGTGTATTGACGGGGTGCATCTTCGCACTCCTCTCACCGCCAACTTAAATAGTGGGCACGTAAGGTCAATGCCATGGAACCAGCGGCAGATTCTTAGAAGCCACTCAAGTGGTCACGCATGCCCATCATCTTTGATGAACAGGACCACCCTGACCGCATCACTGCGGTAGGGTGCTTGCCGTTGTTGGTCTCACCAACAATTCGCAACCTCAAAGTCACAAAGTTGTTGGTTGACGGTGGGGCCGGGTTGAATCTGATTTCCCCAAAGGTTATCCACAAACTCCAGATAGCAGAGGAAGAACTTAAGGTCACGGGCACATTTCAAGGAGTCAATCTCGGCAGGAGTCATCCTAAGGGAAAGATCATGTTGCCAGTGACATTCGGAGGAGAGTTGAATTACCAGACTGAGAAGGTTATGTTTGGTGTGATCGATCTCCCCCTGTCGTACAACGAAATCCTTGGGCGCCCCGCCCTAGCCAAATTCATGGCGGCACCCACTATGCCTACAACACCTTGAAGACGCCAGGGCCGATGGGCATCTTTTCCATTCCGTTAGAAAAGAAAGACGCAATTATTTGTGTGGATAAGATGTACCGGGACACAGTTGCGGCAGAGGCTGCTGATGCCACAGTTCCCACCACGGAAAGCAAAGGAAAGAAGAAGGCTAACAGGGACACCGGCAAGGAATCCTGGAAGCGTACCTCTTCAGAGTGTGCCACACCTGTTGATGACGTGCCGGAGAGTTCCAACAACAGGAGGTCCAAGGCTGCTGCACCCCATGTAAAAAAGGTCTCGGCAGGGCTGGCTGGCGCTGATGGTACTTTCACTATTAGTGCCACCCTTGATGACAAATAGGAAAGCGCGCTCATTGCCTTCCTGCAGGTGAATATCGATGTGTTTTCCTGGCAACCATCAGATATCCCCGGTGTTCCCAAGGAGTTAATTGAGCACCACCTTGTTGTCTGCCCACATGCCCGACCCGTCAAGCAAAAGGATGGGAAGCAGGCCTTAGAGCAACAGTAGTTCATTGCCGAGGAAATCAAGAAACTTGAGGCAGCTAGTTTGGTCAGAGGAGTGCTACATCCAACATGGTTAGCAAACCCAGGGGTTGTGTGCAAGGCTAATGGGAAATGGAGGCTTTGGATAGATTTCACAGATCTAAACAAGGCATGCCCGAAGGACCAATTCCCCTTGTCACGCATCGACCATATTGTGGATTCCACTCCCGGGTGCGATTTGCTCTCCTTTCTAGATGCATACTCTGGATATCATCAGATCTTTATGTCCAAGGAAGATGAAGAAAAAACCTCATTCATCACCCCATGTGGCACATACTGCTTTGTGCGCATGCCTTTCGGGTTGAAGAGTGTCGGGTCTTCTTTTGCAAGAGTAGTCCAAATTGGTTTTGAACCACAGTTGCACAGGAACATTGAAGATATTGTGGTCAGGACCAAGGACAAATCAACCCTCATCCAGGATTTAGAAGAGACATTTGCTAATCTGTGCATGATCAACTTGAAGCTGAACCCGGAGAAGTGTGTGTTTGGTGATCCCTTTGGCAAGCTACTTAGTTTCTTTGTGTCCCACCATGGGATCGAGGCCAACCTAGATGAGATCAAGGCCATCGAGCAGATTAGGCACCCAAGACAGTTAAGGATGTGAGGCGTTTGACAGGATGCTCGGTTGCACTTAGCAGGTTCATTTCCAAGTCTATCAAGCGCACCTTGCCGTTCTTCAAAATTTTGAATAAGGCAGGACCCATGAAGTGGACCCCGGAAGCAGACGTAGTGCTACAAGATTTGAAGACCTACTTGTCTTCTATGCCCACTTTTGTTGCACCCAAACCATAAGAGCAATTACTGCTATATCTAGCAGCGACAAATCAAGTGGTTAGCGCGACATTAGTGGCACAGTGGGAAGTGGAGGAGATAGCAGCCTCAACAAGTGTCTCGTCCAGGGAAGAGAGAGAGAACAGCCCGACAAGGCCAGATGTGGATTAGGACAAAGAGGAGCACGACAACGGAGACAACCTCAAGGACGCGACAAGGAAGAAGATGGTGCAGCGCCTAGTATACTTTGTCAGCTCCCTGTTGCAGGGGGCTAGATCCAGGTATTCTGGCATGCAAAAGTTGATTTTTGTCCTTGTCATGGCCTCAAGGAAACTGCACCACTACTTCCAGCCCATGAGATCACGGTTGTCAACCGCTTCCCTTTGTAAAGGATACTCCGAAACCCAGAGGCTACCGGCAGAATAGTGGAATGGGCATTGGAGTTATCCAGCTTTGGTCTGAAGTTTGAAAGCACATCAACGATTCAGAGCAGGGCATTGGCAGAGTTTACTGCAGAATGGATGCCAACCCCCTGATGAATAAGTACTGGAAGCAGTTATCCCCGGCAAGGAAGCGCCCCAAGAATGGATCATGTATTTCGATGGTGCCTTCTCCCTACAAGGTGCAGGGGCCCGCATGGTTCTCATTGCTCCCACAAGAGAGCACCTGAAGTACGTCTCCAGATACATTTTCCCCAGAAGGAGGCGACCAAAAATATAGCAGAGTATGAAGGGTTCCTTGCCAGGCTCAGGATTGCCACAAAATTGGGAATCAAGAAGCTGATCATTCGAGGAGATTCACAACAAGCTGACCATTCGATGGAGGCATACGTCAAGGAAGTGAGAGGACTGTAGGAGCACTTTGACGGATTGCAAACGGAGCACGTACCCCATAGGGAAAACAACATTGCTGATCATCTGTCAAAGTGCGCTGCGTAGAAGCTTCCTGTGGAACCATGAACTTTTGTTCTCCAGCTTACTCAGCCCTCCGTATCCCCGACAACAATGGCCAGAAAGTGAAGGAAATTGGACTCCGGTAAGCCTCTTAGGGCTCTTGGCAGGGACCCTGTCGGAAACAACTCCCCTTCGATTGCCGGGCTGCACCCTCCTGCCGGGTCATTGGTCCCCATGAAGTCTGCTAGAACTACGTCGGTATTTCCCCAAAAAGGAAGGGATGATGCAGTATAGCGATGGTGGGTATTTCCCTCAGTGATGAGACCAAGGTTATCAAACCACTAGGAGAACCTCCTCACACCACACAAACAACACCTACACACAAATAACAAATACTCGCAACCCGACGTGTTAAAGGGCTTGTCAATCCCTTTCGGGTATGGTGCCTCAAGTAGGCAAATAACATGTGGTAAAAAGTGGTAGATAGGATAAATATATCATGGGACAAATAAATTGCAGCAAGGTATTTTTGTATTTTTGGTTTAATAGATTTGAAAATAAATGCAAGGGAAAATAGATCGCAAAGGCAAATATGATGAAAAGAGACCCGAGGGCCGTAGGTTTTACTAGTGGATTCTCTCGAGAAAAATAGCAAATGGTGCAAAAAAATTACTGTTGGGCAATTGATAGAACTTCAATTAATCATGACGATATCCAGGCAATGATCATTATATAGGCATCACATCCAGGATTAGTATACCGACTCCTACCTGCATCTACTACTATTACTCCACACATCGACCGCTATCTAGCATGCATCTAGTGTATTAAGTTCATGAGAAAAAGGAGTAATGCAATAAGAACGATGGCATGACGTAGATGAGATCCATTTATATATTGCGGCAGATATTGATCTCATCTTGTTATCCTTAGTAGCAACGATACATACGTGTCGGTTCCTTTTTTTTCACTGGGATCAAGCACCGTAAGATCGAACCCACTATAAAACACCTCTTCCCATTGCATGATAAATAGATCAAGTTGGACAAACAAAACCCAAATATCGGAGAAGAAATACGAGGCTATAAGCAATCACGCATATAAGAGATCAAAGAAGACTCAAATAACTTTCATGGATAAAAACATAGATCTGATCATAAACTCAAAGTTCATCGAATCCCAACAAACACACCGCCAAAAGACTAACATCCTATGGATCTCCAAGAGACCATTGTATTGATAATCAAGAGAGAGAGAGAGGAAGCCATCTAGCTACTAACTACGGACCCGTAGGTCTACAAAGAACTACTCACGCATCATAGGAGAGGCAGCAATGGAAGTGGTGAACCCCTCCATGACTGTGTCTAGGTTGGATCTTGGTGGTTCTGGACTCTGCGGCGGTTGGATCAATATTTCTCGACTCCCCTAGGGTTTCTGGAATATTTGGGTATTTATAGAGCAAAGAGGCAGTTCGGGGGCACGCGAGGTGGGCACAAACCCCCAGGGCGCGCCTGGGCCTCCTCGCGCGCCCTGGTGGGTGCGGCTCACCTCGAGCAGCCCCTCAGGTGTTTCCTTGGCCCATTGGCTTTCTTCTGGCCCAAAAAATCATCCAGGAGTTCCGTTGCATTTGGACTCAGGACATGCAGAAAACATCAACTGGCACTGGGCACTATGTCAATAGGTTAGTACCAAAAAATGATATAAAATGACTATAAAATGATTGTAAAACATCCAAGAATGATTATATAATAGCATGGAACAATCAAAAATTATAGATACGTTGGAGACGTATCAGCATCCCCAAGCTTAATTCCTACTCGTCCTTGAGTAGGTAAATGATAAAAACAGAATTTTTGATGTGGAATGTTGCCGAACATGTTCATCACATTCTTTTCTTTATAGCATGGACATATGGACTTTTATATGATTCAAAGCAATGGTCTAGTTTTGACATGAAGACTTTAATACTCAAGCATACCAACAAGTAACCATGTCTTTGAAAATATCAACACTAAAGCAAGTTATCCCTAGCCCATCATGCTTAATCATTGATCCATTCATGAAACACACTCGAATATTAGCTACACCCAATGCTCAAATACGATCATAGTGCCCTTTAGTTGGTGCTTTATAAGAGAAGATGGAGACTCAAATTCAAAATAAAAAATTACATAAGTAAAAGAAAGGCCCTTCGTGGAGGGAAGTAGAGATTTGTAGAGGTGCCAGAGCTCAAAGTTTAAATTGAGAGATGCAATTATTTTTGAGAGGCATACTTTTCCTACCAACGAAAATGACTTGGAGCATCCCAACACTTTCCATGCTAGATACATCATAGGCGGCTCCCAAACAGAAAATATAGTTTATTCCTTTTTCCACCATAACATTCACTTTCCATGGCTAGCCGTATCCACGGGTGCCTTCCATATCAACACTTTCCAAGGAATTTGTTATTTGACAACATAAAGTAAATTCATCTTTCATTTCGGGACTGGGCATCCCTAACACCTTTGCCGTACTCTCGACCAATGAGAAGTGAATAAACACTCATCGTGAGAATAACACATCTAGCATGGAAAATATTGGCTACCCTTTACCGCCTCGCGAGTAGTAGAGCACACAAAAGAGAAATTTATTTTGAACATTAGAGATGGCACATGCAAATTTGCTTAGAACGACATGGAAATACCGCATATAGGTAGGTATAGTGGACTCATAAGGCAAAACTGGTTTAAAGGGTTTTGGATGCACAAGTAGTGATCATACTTAGTGCAAAATGAAGGCTAGCAAAAAGATTGAGAAGCGACCAACCAAAAAGCGAAAAATCTCGTACCCAAGCATTAAGCATAAGTAACACCAAATAATGCACCATAAGTAGGATATAAATTTCATTGAATAACTATTGACTTTCGTGCTTGCATAGGGAATCAGAAACCTTAACATCAATGTTCTTACTAAAGCACAATTACTCATCAACACGACTCACATATCATATCGTCATATCTCAAAACCATTACTAAGAATCAAGTTTATTTTTTCCAATGATCTTCATGAAAGTTTTTATTATATCCTCCTTGTATATCTATCACTTTGGGACTATTTTCATATGTTGCTTTTGATAAGCTCAAGCAAATATAAGTGAAGATCATGAGCATAATTTTTTCTTTCTTTCAAAATAATCTAAGTGAAGCAAGAGAGAATTTCTTAAAAAATTACTAACCCCCAAATAAATCTAAGTGAAGCATGAGCGCATTTCTTCAAAATTAACAAAGCACACCGTGCTCAAAAAGATATAAGTGAAGTACCAGAGCAAGTCCATGGCTCTAAAAATTTAAGTGAAGCATAGGAGCAAGCATAGCATAATTTTTGGCTCTCTAAAAAGGGTGTATCATGCAAGCATTCGACACTTAATACACAAAGCAAAACAAGCAAAGACGCATATCATACAAGACACTCCAAGCAAAACTGATATCATGTGATGAATAAAAATATTAGTTTCAAGTAAAATACCGATGGTCGTTAGAAGAAAGCGGGGATGCCACTCGGGGGCATCCCCAAGCTTAGTTGCTTGCTACTTCTTTGAATATTATCTTGGGGTGCCTCGGGCATCCCCAAGCTTAGACTTTTGCTTATCCTTATTCCTTCATCCATCGTAAGATAACCCAAAACTTGAAAACTTCAATCACACAAAACTCAAACAAAACCTTCGTGAGATCCGTTAGTATAAGAAACCAAACCACTACTATAAATACTGTAGAAAACCTATTCTTATTTTGTTTTTGCATTATATATACTATATTACAACTTTTCTATAGGCAAAAACTCATCAAAGAAAACCATAGAATTATCAAAACAAGCACACAACACAAGAAAACAGAATCTGTCAAAAAACA
This sequence comes from Triticum aestivum, assembly GCF_018294505.1. NCBI lineage: Eukaryota > Viridiplantae > Streptophyta > Magnoliopsida > Poales > Poaceae > Triticum > Triticum aestivum. The sequence goes on along the minus strand of NC_057801.1, from coordinate 405,878,746 downwards.
GAAAGTCTGTAGCAATCTAAAAATTTCGAATACTTATGTAACTCCAAAAATGATGAAATAAATTGGTGGACGTGAGTAATTTGTCTAATAATCCTATTAAAAAATAATCAACATAAAATCACTCTTATGTAAAAAATAACAATGAATCTCGTGAGTGCAAAAGTTTCTGTTTTTCAGCAAGATCAAATAAACTTTCACCCAAGTCTTCCCAAAGGTCTTGCTTGGCACAAACACTAATTAAAACACAAAAAACACAATCATAGCAGTAGCATAATTGTTCTAACACTCAAGAACAGAAAACAAAAATAAATTTTATTCGTTGGGTTGCCTCCCAACAAGCGCTATCGTTTTATGCCCGTAGCTAGGCATAACGCGTAAGATCCAAGTTTTGTCTCCCTTATCCTTGTTTCCCTTGGAAGTATTTGTGTCGGGAGGTTTTGTAAATAAGACAAAAAAACATTATCCATAGAAACCTTAGCACTATAGAGTTGCTTTCTATCATAACCCATTTGATTTTCGGCAGCAATCCGAGAATAGTGTTGATTCAGATTGTTAAAAACTTGTTGGGTCATATCTAAAACGGGGACTTGCTTTTTAAGATTCTCATCAAAGATTTGGTTATCTCCAAGCAAATGTCTCAAAGCATAATCACTATTATAAAGAATTTGATCAATCACCGGTTTTTCACAATTCATGCCATAAAAATTAAAGATTTCCCTAGCTTCCCGTATTATGTAGTCAAATTCATTCATCAAAACAAGAGTGGCTAATTTTTTAGCTTTAGGATCCTTTATAATGGGCAAGTCATAGAACAATCTTTGTAAGGTAGGATGAGTACGAATAAATCTAGTTTCAAGTTTCAAGACAAGTGCCGAGATAGCTTCCGCATAAGTTTTAGTCCTTTTAAGTATAGGGATATCATCAAGACTTAATTTTCCTACACAATTGAAAAATTCTTGGATATGTTCTTTTCCCATAAAATTCCCTTGCCTCAAAATGAAAGTTTTGCATCCAGATTAATTGTACACTCCACTTTAGGAGTTAGGCCATCATCTGTTTCTGCCATACCAAAGTCACTCATGGTGACAAGCTCAAGCAATTAAAAGATCTGACGAGAAAACGGCGAACGAAAAAGAGGGCGAATAAAACGCTAAATTTTTGTGAAGTGGGGGAGAGGAAAACGAGAGGCAAATGGAAAATAATGTAAGTTGCGAGGAGATGAGATTTGTGATTAGGAACCTGGTTGATGTTGAAGATCCTCCCCGGTAAACGGCCCTAGAAATTCCTTTTGATGTCTACTAGAACTACGTCGGTATTTCCCCAAAGAGAAAGGGATGATGCAGTATAGCGATGGTAGGTATTTCCCTCAGTGATGAGACAAGGTTTATCGAACCAGTAGGAGAATCTCCACACACCACGTAAACAACACCTGCACAAAAATAACAAATACTCGCAACCCGACGTGTTAAAGGGGTTGTCAATGCCTTTCGGGGACGGCGCCTCAAGTAGGCAAATAACGTGAGGTAAAAAGTGGTAGATAGGATAAATAGATCGCGGAACAAATAAATTGTAGCAAGGTATTTTTGTATTTTTGGTTTAATATGTCTGAAAATAAATGCAAGGAAAAATAGATCGCAAAGCCAAATATGATGAAAAGAGACCCGTGGGCCGTAGGTTTTACTGGTGGCTTTTCTCGAGAAAAATAGCAAACGTTCGGAAAACAATTACTATTGGGCAATTGATAGAACTTCAAATAATCCTGAAGATATCCAGGCAATGATCATTATATAGGCATCACGTCCAAGATTAGTAGACCGACTCCTGCCTGCATCTACTACTATTACTCCACACATCGACCGCTATCCAACATGCATCTAGTGTATTAAGTTCATGACAAAACGGAGTAATGCAATAAGAACGATGACATGATGTAGACGAGATCTGTTATCTTTTGCGGCAGATATAGATTTCATCTTGTTATCCTTAGTATCAATGATAAATACATGTCGGTTCCCTTTCTGTCACTGGGATCAAGCACCGTAAGATCAAACCCACTACAAAGCACCTCTTCCCATTGCAAGATAAATAGATCAAGTTCGCCAAACAAAACCAAATATCAGAGAAGAAATACGAGGCTATAAGAAATCATGCATATAAGAGATCAAGAAGACTCAAATAACTTTCATGGATAAAAGCATAGATCTGATCACAAACTCAAAGTTCACCGGATCCCAACAAACACACCGCCAAAAGAGTTACATCATATGGATCTTCAAGAGACCATTGTATTGATAATCAAGAGAGAGAGAGAGGAAGCCATCTAGATACTAACTACGGACCCGTAGGTCTACAAAGAACTACTCACGAATCATAGGAGAGGCACCAATGAAAGTGGTGAAACCCTCCATGACGGTGTCTAGTTTGGATCTTGGTGGTTCTGGACTTTGCGGCGGCTGGATCAATATTTCGTCGACTCCCCTAGGGTTTCTGGAATATTTCGATATTTATAGAGCAAAGAGGCAGTTCGGGGGGTACCCGAGGTGGGCACAACTCCCCAGGGTGCGCCAGGGCCTCCTGGCGCGCCCTGGTGGGTGCTGCTCACCTCGAGCAGCCCCTCAGGTGCTTCCTTGGCCCATTGGATTTCTCTGGCCCAAAAAAATCCTCCAGGAGTTGCGTTGCGTTTGGACTCTGTTTGATATTGATTTCCTGCGATGTTAAAAAACATGCAGAAAACAACAACTGGCACTGGGCACTATGTCAATAGGTTAGTACCAAAAAATGATATAAAATGACTATAAAATGATTGTAAAACATCCAAGAATGATAATATAACAGCATGGAACAATCAAAAATTATAGATACATTGGAGATGTATCAGCATACCCAAGCTTAATTCCTGCTCGTCCCCGAGCAAGTAAATGATAAAAACAGAATTTTTGGTGTGGAATGTTGCCTAACATGTTCATCACATTCCTTTCTTTACAACATGGACATATGGACCCGCTCCACGGACGCCATATTCAACTCCACCGGCCCTGCTTTACTGACGCTGCAGCCTCATCAGGTTATTTCGATTTGTACTCCTTCGATTTTTCTCATCTTTATCGTGCAACTGTTCACTTACCACAGATGAGCTTTCTTGTATGTTGATAGGTGCCGCAACCAAAGCACTGGAGCCGCTTTAGCGACGGCGGTAGATGATCCAAACTCAACCGCAACACGAGCACCATCGACGATCCTTAGCTATCAAGTATGACAACGATACCCATACACCGCCGAGAATCAGGTACTATTATCCAATGGCCGGCGCCTACGTTCACTTTCTTAGCATAAGACCACACCTTTCAATTTATTCAGGGCATCATTCAATTTTTCATGAGATGTGTTATTCTTCTTGCACCTATAGGGCCATACTTCTAGCAATGAACATGTTACATGTGCTAAATTACACACCAGTGCACATATAGTTAATATGCTTTAGTTTTGTCCTAAGTATTACTGCACTTCCTAGATATCACTGCCTACTATTTTACTTCTTGCGTGCTATATTTATGATAATGGTATTGTTCTGATGCCACCTGTTGGTTCCATCAGACTGCTTCATGTTCTCTATGCTTAATTACACATCAGCAAACTAGCATGTGGTTCCACTGCTTTTTGTTCGTTTTACCCTACATTTTCTGATGCTAACTATTACATCACTGCTCCAAGCTTCCGTTCATTACTTTTTTGTGTGTTCTTGATCTTCCCAAGTTGCATGGCTGATTTGATGCTTCTATTAATTATGGAGCTGCCAACCCCATCAAGCAAAATAATTGTTCTTTTGGGGTTGGCACCTCGAACAAGCATAAAAATAGAGGAAAGCAGATATATTGTCGTGTATGCACACACCCTTCTTTCATTAGTTTAGATGAACCATTGATGATCAATTCGAACCAGTCCATGCGATTAAAATTAATTTTACCTAAATAGAGGGTGCAGAATAAACTACAACAACTAGATTTGCAACCACGGGATGCTGACGATATCTTCAAAGAACATTGCAACAACAGCGAGGCTTCACAGCAACATATGGTAAGCCAGTGTGTTTTAGTACATATGAAATGTAATGTGAGTGACTGCTTTCTTGGCTTGTGCCCTCAACCTGTAATCCTACAGAATTACAAATAGTTCAGTTGTCTGCTTTGCTATATTCTTGATTCAAATGCTTGTTTGTGACTTGTTACGCTATACCTGAGTTGGCCAATATGTCAGCAGTGCTTGCTGTACTATCGTAAAGAAATGCATGCCTAGTTCATTTGAGTCCTTCATTTTTCCTCTGAACTTCATCACAAGACTGTCTTCATAGTTTATATGAGGCCACACTGTTAAGTGCTTTCTCAGATTATTTCAACTGCTTAGATGCCTTGGCAACTTAAATATAGCAGTGGTACACTCCCTTTTAACTTGGGATGTCAACTGGGTCCCGTTTAATCCCGATTAAAGTCCACTAGTGGTATGATAGTTCAAAAGAGTTTTTGTTTTTTTGAGGAAAATGAACTAGGGAGCTAGCAAAAACTAACTAGATGGGACCGGCGGATGTCGTTTATTTGCCACTTACATCCCTAGTTTCATCTTACCATTTTAATTTCTTTTTGGCTGATGCTGCTTCAAACCATTTAAATATAGCTTGCGATGCTCGACAATAATTCGTATGTCGTTTACCATGTAAGCTTACTGCCTAGATCATGCGATAACTATCTCTTACTTATGTCCAGCGGAAACCTTTCAGGATGTCGTTCACACTAGGACGCAATGTACAACCCCAGAATCTATTTGTGGAAGCAATGTGCCATCCAGGTTACCAGATGGTAACAGTTCAGAGGCAACACCGCCGGAGAGAAGTCTGAGCACAGATATTATAGTTCTTGAGGCTCTACTAGAGGCAGAAAGAGATGGTGTGGCTGCCATGAATGAGGTAATCTTGATCTTGAGGCTGGAAATTATGCAATTAGCGGCACGCATTATGCAAGAAACCCAAGAATTGGAGGAAGTAAGAATGTTGCATTTGAAGTCGGAGGAGGTCCTATTGTTTCTGCTATCTAAAGCCCATGGTAATCCCGGTTCTTCTTTAGATACCAGTTGAAATTGTCATTAGATTATTGTACTTGCATGTTGTGTCATACGAATTTTTTAGGCGAGGTAATCCTTAGTACTTGTATGATTGACATAAGGTGAACTATTTTTCGTGTGATCATATTATATTGGATGAAATAACTGTTTGACTCAAAGTGTATCCAACATACTGAATTCGAAGACCACGACATTTCTAAATCATAATCATATATAAAGGTGCAATTGTGGTTTTGAAGAAATAAATAACAAAAGTAGAATTATCTGTGGATATTCGTAATCGGATACAAATTGGATTTGAATTTAGTTGGCAGGGCCCAGGGCAAATGTGAATGCTAATTCTCCCAAGTTTTGAATGAAGCGGCTAAACACCCACTATAATTTGTGGGCTGCCCGAAGCAAGTGTTTGCAAGATGTAAATTACTATCTACCCCTAACACTTGACATCCTTATCGACTGGATTTACATTGTTGTCGATAGGGGTAGACTAGTAACTTCAATCAGACGTGACACGACGGCCTCTGTGCCCATTCATACACGGTGGGCGCCAAACATGGGTGGAAAAACACATTTGATTCAAGCTCGTCCGAAAGACATGTGTCTCTCCCTCCATTTTCCCATTCATACAAGATGAGCGGCAAAACAAACTCTCCTCGTCTGAAATCAATGTAGGCTAATATTTTAAATAGGGGCAGATGTGTAACTTCCCTCAGATGTGACACAACCGCCCTACCTGTCATCCCCGTTCATACATCATGGGCGCCAACCGTGGGCAGCAAAACACCCTCTCCTCGCCTGAAATCGTTACCGGCTAATATTTGGGAGATGCAAGATTACTGTCCTATCCCCAACCGACATGATCTCCGAAATGTTAAACGGGGGATAAGTCCATAACTTTCCCACAGTTCAGACAAGCGCGTCCCAAAGTTTGAGATCCCCCCTCCATTTCCCCATTCATACACCGTTAGCGCCACGACAACCTCCCCACTGCGGCCAGCCTCCTCCGTCCGCCACCCCATCCTCCACCTTGTCGGAGCCGCTACCCTACCCTGTCGTCCACTGCAAGATATGGACGTCTCTCATCCACGGCGCTGGACCAGGATCCATTCATCGCGTCCTCTCTCTTTATCGGTGCCATCGTCCACCTTACCATTGCCGCTCCTATGACCGCCTCGTCCACGACAACATGATTTATCCCCCGACCCAGCCATGTGCCGTCTAAAGTCTTCTTCCCCGCCGCCAACAGCCATTGCACCCGAAGCATCCTTAACGTATCAGCAGAGGCCTACACGGCGTCGCAAGAGAGGTGGTACTCTTCCATATGTGCTTAAGTTATTGATCTCACCCGGAAAATAGATCGTAAATTGTTTACTGTACTTTTCTTGTCCGTACCAAATCATAGTGGGTAGTTGAAAGCAAACATTGGTTGCAAAGTAGCTTTGTCCGGTTTGCACCTTCAAATCCGCCATGGCGCGATCACTATACTCGTAAAGCTTATGGTTTCCTCCCTTTATATTCACTACCATCATCGTAGGTGCTTCGTGTCGTGCTAGCACTACTCCTCAAGACCTCAACCCAAAGCTTACATGTTGAAATACGAATCTGATATGATGCTCATATCACTAAAACAGAGAACGTTTAATTGGTCACCTAATGTTCCTATATTCATTTTGAAAAGCATGTGTGCCACCCACTGGTCCAACTAGTTCCACTTTCCTGATTTTACTCTTGATGCTTAGGGTTTTACCCCTTTATCTACTCTACTATGATCTACGCAGGTGCTTTCTGTCGTACTAGCATTACTCTACCCTTCAAGCTAAACAACACAACACTCAAAAATCAAAAGCTTAGTTGTTCAAATGTGATTGTGATATGATACTAGTATTAGTTAACAGACACATTTAATTGGTTAGCCAAAGGTGCCACTTGAGTTTCCAAATGCATGTCGCGACATATAGAGAGAAATCATAATTGCATTTCTTTGTCACTTGTTGACTGTACTTTCTTGTCCATACCAAATCTTAGTTGTTATTTCAAAGCAAACATCGGTTGCTAAGTACCCTTTGCGCGGTTTGCAGCTTCAGATCTTCCATCCCACTTCCATGGTCAAGACTATACTCATCATGCTTACGGTTTCCCCATTTTATGATGACCACTATCAGCCTACGTGGTTCGTGTAGTAATAGCAGTGCTCCACCCATCGAGCTAAACAAGCGTAGTTGTACAAATTCAAATATGATATTATGTTGATATTAGTAAAACTGAGAGATGTTTAATTGGTCAGCTAAATGTTCCTACTTTAGTTTCGAAATGCATGTGAGCCACATATGGAGAGACCGGAAGGAATAGTATTTCTCTGTTCGCTCTGGTTCATCATGGGTGGCCAACCGACATTGTATAGAAAGACTTGTAATATCTTCAATCTGCTTGCTCTTCTGCTCTTCTTTAAGATGATCCTCTTCTCTTGCAGTCGACTGGTCAGGTCGAGTTGTCCCTTAGTATATTTTGAATCTGTCAGGTTAGGTAGACTTGTTCTTCTTTACTATATGTTGAAGCTATCATCTGCGAAGTATCATAACTTTTGGAGCTCTCATATTTTGAGTAGTAGGCCACAATATATTAATGCTCACACCAAATTATAGCATGCATGGCATCTCTTAGAAGAATTGCAGAGATAGCACAAAGGGGTTTACAAGGAGGTAGTATTGGATTAGAATCACTTCTGCATTACTAAGATAATCTCACTTGTTTTTATGTTTTCATGCATGTCAGATATTGAACATTATCAAAATGAATATGAGAATGGGCGCACGAGAGGAATATTGCGAAACAATCCACTGGCTAACAAACTTGGCATGGTGGAGGATGGCCTATCTTATTCACCCATCAATGTGCTTGCTCTAACTTGGCAAGGTTGTATTGGTTGCACATATTTTGCATCTGACCTCTTGCATTACTTCTACTTTGTTACACCATCTGCTTAGTTTAAGCATCATATATGAGTATATGCCATACCTATCCATTTTCTGTACCTATTCCATGTGTTGTCATACTATGTTTTTCTAGTCAAATGTTGTTCTTTCGTAATAGATGTCCAAAAGGAAGAGGGTGAGTGCAGATCCTCAAGGAGTACAAACTAGGTATTTGGAAAAGGTAGTGATACCTATTAAATCAGATAGATCAGCAGCCACAGAAAACACAGGCCCAACTGTACCACACTTTACCCCTACTCTAGTGGCCAAACCCCTATTAGAACTGTTGAGAGCCCAGCGTCAGGTACTGTCTATGATATCAATTCAAAATTTGAACTCCTAAATTTTTGCATGTGCCTTACCTTCTCTCTTGTATGAAAACTAATTTCAGATGAATCTCCTTGCTCAAAGGATCATACGATCTGACAACAATATTGGGCTCTGCATTGCTATTGTCAGTACCTCTTGCCCTTTTGCCTTGTAACGCTGTACTTAATTAATTGCTATTTGATTATGTATCATCAGTCTGCACCTGAGCTTCATTATCCTCTGTTTATTCCAATATTATTTGATCTATATTTACTCTTTGCAAAATGTAGAATAATGGCAATGCTTATAAAGAATTTTCTTTGGGGAATTTATTGAATTATCCTTCCATCAACATGGAGAAGGGCTTTGTCCAGCCCGTGTTAACATGTAATGTAAGTTCATCCTTCTCAAGCCTTCAAACTTTGTTCTAGTATAGATTTGGATAGGCATCATTTCCTCGACTGCTGTTTACCTTCCTGTTTACACCTGATTGGATGCTTGCAACAACTACCAGTTTTGAATTGTAGTTGTAAAAACATGTTCCTTATGCAGAATAGATTCATTTATTTTCTTATATAATTGTGAAACCTATTACGTGTCTCCTTGTTTCTCTTTCAGAGTCGTATCTCATATGCCAGGCAGAACTTTAGGGAAGATAGTGAGCCAAACCATCTTGAGGACATCGAGATGACCCCAAGGTCCTGTCTTGATGAAGGAGTGAGTTGAAGCTACTCACCAGCAGATGTGAGACAACCTCTGTGCAGTCGCTGCCTCAATCAGTTCGACTTCTTCAATATCAACTTAAAGCGGAAAGGCTTCCTTCAGCTCAGCTCCGACTTGAAGTCAAAGATGTAATGAAGATGTCAGAGGACTGCCTTGCGCACTATCGTACCACACAGCTAGGGATGAAGCATCTATCATTGACACATCTGAGGTCTCATCAGCTTGTTCGGCTGCTTGCGAGGCCCGTCCTGGCCAGGCCTAGTGCCTTCTGAAGTGCTCTCAGTTTTGTATATTCTTTTGTCAGCGCGTTTATTTGCACTGGTGGCAAACTTTGATGCCTAGTGGATGTAATATGTGTAATAGCCATGATAATCTAGCGTAAGTTGCTTGCTTATTTACTTCCTTGTTGTATTGTTTATTTTTTGCTTGTAGTGAGCGTAGTTCCTTTTCCGTGGTTTGCTAGTGGCCGCAATAACCTATTTTTAAAAACTAGGCCACAATAACCATGGGCTAGATATTTACTGTAGTGACACTGGGCCTCCTATGGGACGTAGAAACAATGGGCCTTCTATGGGTCGTAGAAATAATGGGCCTTCTACGGGCCGTAGACATAATGGGCCTTCTACGGGTCGTATCATCAATGGGCCTTATACGGGCCGTATGATCGATTGGCCAAACATGGGCCAATAATTATGGCCGTAAACGGGCTAGAGTTGGAATCGTCCGTTCATGGGCCAACCATAATGGGTCGTCGTTAATAGGCCATATTTGATGACGCTATGAAAATGGACCAACGTATTAACGAGCCACAAATGGGCCGACTATAACCATGGGCTGAATTTGGCCCACAAGTAGAAAATGACAGTAACGAGCCGTAAGTAACCGAATGATGGAAATGAGCCCAAGAATAAATGGGCCCTGAGAAGGACGAAAGATAACATGGGCTGGAAACGGCCCAATGGAATAATGGGCCGTTAATGGGTATAAAGTGATACACTGTTCATTACGGACAAGTTTCACCATGGGGCGTTAATGGGCCAAGAATTACAAAGGGCCTCATATGGGCTGAAAGACGTCATGGGACATACATGGGCCAGAAGTTAAAATGGGCAGGAATCATATTGGACGGCCCAAATGACGCTACTGGGCCTAATTCAGATAGGTCTTAACGGGCCCTGGGTTAGCGGGCTGTAAATGGGCTATATGCGAACAGGCCGTTAACAGGCTTTCCGTGGGCCGGGCCGCCACCTTTTGACCAAGTCAAATGGGCTGGCCTTTTCATAGGAATGGGCCTCTGTTGGGCCGTGCCATGTGTCAATGTATCATAGGCGCCTTCGGTCCAATGAGTGGATGACATTTGTCCCAACAGTGAGCCGACACGTGTTTCCTCCAGCCAATGATGATTTTACACGTGGAAAATCCCCATTGGTCGGGGCTATTAATGGGTTATCGGATCCAAAACCGGACCTGATAGCTTAACGGCGAGCCGTAACGGCGGATGCCACGTGTCGGTCACCCTTGACGAAAACACTTCTATGACGCGCGATTTGTCGTCATGGAAGTGGACACTTCCGTGATGATAATTTTGGTAATGTCATGGAACACTTCTATGACAGCACAGGTATGACTATCTTGATTCTGTCATAAAATCATCATGGATGTACATGCATGACAGAAAATGTGACCTACTGTGACAAACACGTATCATCACGGAAGTGTATTTTTTTGTAGTGAGGCCCCAAGAACCTGGTTGCCAGGCCGACAAGCTGCAATGGCTCACGGCAGGGTGCCACGCTCCCCACCAGATAGTCGGCCGAGGCAGAGGAGGCAAGCATTTAATCATAATGGGAAATCTTGATATCTCCTGCACTACGAATGGCTCGCCCACCATGCCGCCTCCGAGCCTGGACCAGACTCACTTCCCAAGCGTCAACACGAGCATTCGACTTTGCCAACCCCAAGCTAGGGCCCGGGGCCTGGCCCCGGGCTCTCCCTTTCAGCATACCTAGGAGAAAGCAGGGAACGGGGGAAGAGAGGAATGTGGATGAATGCCTCCACTCCTACCCCACTCCTCCTTTTATACGCGAGCTGGGGATGGGGGCTGATTCCCCAGCGGGTAACCGCCGTCCTCCTCCACCAATTCAAGAAGACCGGACCCCTGCCTTAATGCTCTCCCACACCACGCGCCTCCATTTACCTACCCCACTCGATGCATGCATCATACATGGCTAAGGATAAGGGCGTGGTGGGAAGAATGAATTGGCAGTTACCCGCCCGTGCATTAAAGTCATTCACGGGCCATTACAAGAATGGCCCCACCACAATTGGCGTCGCACGGTGCGCGGGAAAACTAGAAACTGCCCCAACCTCGGGTTAATGAAAAAGCTAAGAAGATCTCAAAGGGAGGAGCCACCCTTGTACTCCTTCATGTGCCCTGGTTAGGGCCTACCCCGATGACACATCGCAGCGCGTTCGTGCCAGGCCTGGGGCTCCTGACGGTGCAACAAACCCCAGGTCCGTTTCCTGGAGTGTGCACTGGCCCAAAAACAAGATTACAACTCCAAGATCAGACCAAGCAAGAGGGATCAATTCTCTGAAGGATCCAAGTACAGGTCAAGAAGACCAAGATGAGCCAGAGAAGCAAGATATCGCAAAGGAAAGAACCTCCCTTGCCGGGTAGGCGAGCCTGGCAACGTTGGGTTTGCCTCGGAAGCAAGCTTCCATATCGTCTTGGCAGGCCCGTCAGGGCTTGCGGAGGCAAGCCACACCACCGCACCACCTCATGAGCGACGCAAGTCATCGATCATTCCGGCGTCAAGCCCCAAAGTGACTAAGTGGCTGCTCCCTACCACATGGCAGCCACTTCGTACAAAAAATACCTCCAAGCAACACCCGTCCAGAGACGTGTTAAGCAAGCAGGCGTGAAGCTGGCAAAGTAGCCCGGCAGGGCCTACGGAGCAAGCTGTGATGTGACACTGAGCGACTTATGTAATGTGCTCCGTCAACCTGCAGAGTTAGGTATGATTTGCCACTGTATGTAAAGAATGATTTGCCACTGTGATGATCGCTTGATCTATAAAAGGAGGCCCATGGCAACCGTAGAAAGGATTCAGACCCTCACACATTCATACGGGCATAGCCACTCTCGCTTCAAGGCAACCCTGGCGGGCAAGTGCACTGTGTCCGCCACCATATTCCACCATCAATCCACCAAAGCAGGAGTAGGGTTTTACGCCTCACAGCGGCCCAAACCTGAGTAAAATTGCCCGTGTAATCTCTGCCACGCTATGTTATGCTTCTCCGCTCTTTGTGCAACATGCCCATCCCCCCCACCGAACCAAAAGGGGCTCATGGCCCCATAGGTGTTCATGGTTTCCCACGACGGAATGTCTTCACGCATCATTATCTTCGACGTGAATGTCTTCATGAACCACCATTGTCTTCAATGTCTTCACACATTTTTAGGGGTCATCTCTAGTAGTTAAATCGAATCAATGAGGGACTACTACTTGTGTTATCCTGCAATTCTCACAAACACATTAGTCCCTCAACCATGTTTATCGTCAATACTCCAAAACCAACTAGGGGTGGCACTAGATGCACTTACATTGGGGAAATACCGACGTAGTTCAAGCGACATCACACGCCATTTGGACGGGTGTCGATAAAGGTAATCTTCTCTCCTGCATGCTGACACATGCCAGCAAACTCCACCTTATTGCTTGCAGGCTTGACACCTCACCGTCCAGTGACCTGCTGGCTAGCAAGGTGGAGTGCTGGATGCTTGTCGGGGTTTTGCCGGTCACAAGGCTTGCCGGGTCTTCACCTTGCCGGCTCGCCCTTCCCGGCAAGGGTCGCTTCTGTCTTCTGTCTTGATGCTTGCCTTGTTCTATCCTTGGTCTTCTTGATGCGCTCCTTAATCTCGTAAAGAGTTGTTTCTTGATTTGGGAATCTTCATTGTAGCTTTGGTCTCGCGGAGGAGCTGCCACTTGTCTGTGCATAAGTCAGGATAGACACCCATGTTTAATACCAACACACGCAGATCGGGATGCGCCGGCAGTGGGTCTCCTCCATCCTTGACGATGACCGTGTGAATGTTGCACCTTCTCCCCTTCCTCGACGGAGGGGATCCGGTCAGATCTGTAACCAGTGGTGAGCAGAGAGAGAGAGAGAGAGAGAGAGAGAGAGAGAGGCCACCACTGTCGAGTTTAGATCTAGAGAGGATGAGAGAGTGTGAAGAGAGGAACTCTAGTAAAGAAAGCGTTGAGGCTCCTGCCTATATATATAGTGGAGTAGTTTTCTTTTTCTCCTCGTATCAATCATTTCAAATTGTGTACGGGCCATGGAAGAAAAGAAACTCTCTACTGTATTTAACATACAAGTGAAGAAAAGTCCATAGCGTCCAGGTCGCACTTTGTATTGTTCACTTCTGGTCCCTGCGTTGGGATTTTTCCCAGAGTGGAAGGATGAAGCAATATAGTAGCTGATAAGTATTTCCCTCGATGAGAACCAAGGTTATCAAACCAATAAGAGAACCATGCAAATCCTAGTCAAACAACACGTGCACACACAAGAGAAAACACTTGCACACAACACGGGCAAGAGGGTTGTCAATACCTTTGAACTCGTTACCTACAAGGATTAAATCTGGTAGTGGCAGATATATAAATTAAAAACTAAAATAAAAGTAAATAAATTACAGCACAATATTTTTGTTTTTTGTAATTGATTAAAGTAGCCCCCAGGGCCATAGTTTTCACTAGACGCTTCTCTCTCGAAACATAGCATACGAGGGGTAGACAAATTACTGTTGGGCAATTAATAGAAACCGCATAGTTATGACGTTATTCATGGCAATGATCATGTATATAGGCATCATGTTCATGACAAGTAGACCGACCCCTACCTGCATCTACTACTATTACTCCACCAATGGACTGACTCCTGCATGCATTAAGTTCATGACAAACAGAGAAATACTTTAAGCAAGATGACATGATGTAGATAGAATAAAACCAAGCAATATGATTAAACCATCTTGTTTTACCCTTAATGGCAACAATACAAGTATGTGCCTCACTACCCCTACTGTCACTGGGTGAGGACACCGCAAGATTGAACCCATTACAAAGAACCTCTCCCGGTGAAGATAAATCAATCTAGTTGGCCAAACAAACGGATAGATCGGAGAGAAATACAAAGTTATAACAATCATGCATAATAAACTTCAGAAAAGACTCAATTACTTTCAATGAATAATCTGATCATAAACCCACAATTCACCGTATCCCAACAAACACACCGCAAAATAGTATTACATGAGATAGAACTCCATGGAGATCATGGAGAACATGGTATTGAAGATCAAACAAAGAGAAGAAGCCATCTAGGTACTAGCTATGGACCTGTAGGTTTCTGGTGAACTACTCACACATCATCAGAAGGGAAGCAAGGTTGATGTAGAAGTCCTCCGTGACAGATTCGCCCTCCGACAGAGTGCCAGAAAAGCCCCCTAGATGGGATCATGGAAGAAAAGAAGGTTTTGGTGACAGAAAAATTGTTTTGGGTGGCTCTCTAAGGTTTTCCCAATGTGAGAATTTGTAGAAGTGGAATTAGGTTAGACGAAGCCACACAGGGCCCATAAGGCATCAGGGCGTGCCCCGTTGCCTTGTTGTCTCCCCGTTTTGCGTCTAGTCTCCTCCCGAAGCTTCCAAGGTCTCTTATGTCATGAAAAAAATGTTAAAAAGTTTCGTAGCGTTTGGACTCCGTTTGGTACAGATTTTTGGGAAAACCGAAAACAAGCAGAAAACAACAACTGGCACTAGGCACTGGGTTAATAGGTTACACTGGTGCAGAGACGTGCTATACAAACAGTTTTTACCCCCTTTCTGCGAAGGAGTTTTAAACCATCGCCTAGTGAGTGTGTGAGATGGGGGGGGGGGGTCCTTCCCACATGACCCAGAAACCGTCGGGGATAGGCCCGCCGGCCACACAAGCGGGGGCAAAATGAGCTCATGTGCGATCGGGCGAGGCATCGAAGCCCAATCGTTTCCGTTCATATGTACATCCCATACAGTGAATCCTAGAAAAATGTTTCCGTTCGTATGTATATCACACACAATTTTTTGTGTGGAAACGTTTGTGCAAGGTGGCCTAATGCAAACAGTTCTTTGAGGGAAGCCATTTGTGATCGTTAGTTGACCCAACACGCCTACTTTCTACAAACCGCGTGGGTATTTGAGTTCATCGCCCACGGTGTTTTCTGAGTAACTGTCTGCAATAGAAAACCCCAATAAGCACGGTAATTAGCATATTATTGATCATCCATGTAGTAATCAAATTGACATTTCATATCCGTATAAGGCAACTAGAATTTCATAATCGGATTAAGTCAGATAGCTTCAACACTCAGTTACACCAAAGAGGGATATAGCTAGCTACGCCATTACACAACAACACCAAGTTTCACATGCAACACTGAAAACCTTTGGAAAAGTAGCATCATACACAATAAATAGACAGATGAATCTCATCTAGGAAACTGCAGAAGCGGAAGGCGAATATTGAGCCTTTATTGATGTTGAACGTCCTTGCAACTTTATGCCAGTGGCTATAGATAATTGCCCGCCCAACCTTCGTCCTCTTCAGGAAGACTTCAATATTGTACCATGGGTGTTGAATGAATACCTTCCTTGCCTCTTGACCATGTAGGTGGTTTGAGAGGTAATCATCGGTGAACTGATTTGAAAAGTACTGAAAACAAAGATATGCATAAATCAATGTTATAAATTTTGAAATGGCGCAAGGGGTAAAACAAGGTAAAAGAGTTAGTACCATCCTATAGTTGATTGATGTCTTCTTCATTGTGAAAACAAAGATCTTGCTATTATTCATCGCAAGTTTCTCCATCCTAACAATCTTTCTGAGTTTCTTAACTTGACTGATATTCATGGACTACTCATTTCCCCATACGCAAAATGGGTCAAAAAGTGGGTCTAAGCCTCTGACAGCAGGACCTACATGTGCAAGACCAAATTGTAAGAAACCTAAATATTAGAATGATTCCTACAACTGCACAATAATGTGCTATCAGCGAAAGGACCATGCATGAGCACACCTCGATGGTAAAGCGCAGTGTCTCCCATTGTTTCCCTGCAACACATATAAGGAAGATCTTGATCGGGTTAACAAAGAGTTGCCATACTATTAGTAGAATATGTATTGAGTACAGCTAAATTTGATTTATTTCTCACATGCATAACAATACAAAATTGTACCCACAACAAATGAGAATCAAATTGCAGAATTGAATCAAATAGTTAAATGGACAGCAAACCAGATGAACCAAAATAGTTAACTGAGCACGACATTGCAGAATAGAACCATGTACTAGAATATAAGACAGTTAACGAAAAAAAGAATGCTTGAGAACAGTACTACGAAATGTAGCAATTGTTGGACCAAACTGTTAATTGAACATTACATTTCAGAATATCAGATTGCATATTAACATTACAGAGGACAAATCACTAGAAGGCACTGGCGGTGGCCTCAAAAAAACAATAACATGAACTGTATTTTAAAGTAGACAACTGCGTGGCGGTGTCGACGGTGGCCTCGAAGACGAGGTGCTCCTCCAAGATCTGGCGGTCGCACGCATGGCAGTCTTAGCGACCTCGTCGGTGTGTGCGGACGCGATTTGCTTCTCCGTTGCCAGATGCTACTGAGCTCCACAATATACTACATGCAAAATGGTTGTGGGCGGCGCTTAATTAGAGGATGGGGCCAGTGATTTCGGCGGAAGGTGTCGCGTCCTCAGTCGGGGCATGTGGGATGGGGAAGGATGAGGATGGTGTGTGTGGGGTGTGGATTACCTGACCATATCAATGAGGCCGCGCAGCAAGAAGAAGGGTCACTAGTGAGGAGGCCGCACAGCAAGAAGAAGGGTCAGCGGGGAGGAGGCAGTGCTGCAAGAAGAAGGTTCGCCGGTGAGGAGGCGGCTCTGCAAGAAGAAGGGTGACCGACGAGTAGAGGCAGCGCTGGAAGAAGAAGGGTCGCCGGTGAGGAGGCGGCTCTCCAAGAAGAAGGGTCGCCGGCGGGGAGGCGGCGCTATAAGAAAAAGGGTTGTCGGCAAGGAGGCTGAGCTACCAGTAAGAACCAATTAAGGTTTGAACTTGGAAAGCAAGGAGGAACAGTGGAAATGTGGCTTTTGGTGGGAGGGAGGGGCCGGGAGATAGATATTTCTGCGGTGGCAGGAAAATTTCGCTCGGTGCCACGAGAAACTGTCACGCAAGCGTGGTTCAAGCGCACGTGATGGACTGTAGACGAGGAAGCTTCCTGTGTAATCCAGACAAGACGGTGCGCCAAGATATTTTATATCACATCCCACACGATTCTTGCTAGTAAACTATTTGTGGTATACCTGATTTTTTTCATTATGTTTTAAAAGACAAAATGGTGTTACGGAGGGAAAGGATGGTGTTTGAATTGCTAGAACATTTATCTAGAGTGAACATGCAACTACATGAGTGTCGTGTTAAAATTTGGAATTATTTAATTGAGTTTCTAGGCATTTAATGTGCATAATTCAAATTTGAACTACAAGCACATGATCCAGTGCACCAATGTTTGTTGAAAAAAATCACATGTGTGTCTTTGGGTGAATTTATAGGTCCCATGCAAGAATGGGAATGAAATTCAAACTTCTGGGTGTCGTGGCTCGGCCAGAACATTGAGAAACTTAAATTTCTGTAAATCTCAAACTCGCCTGGAAATCATGAAACTTGGCATGGTGTAAATTCATGGCACCAACATGTTGTGGTAAAAAAATTGGCCGAATTGGGACAAGTTTTGGCATAAGCTTCTTGCAAATTGTAGCTTCTCTGAAGAAGGCGTGTGGTTTCGAGAGGGAACGTGTCACCTTTATGTGCGAAATGACATACGCTCCCCCCCTCTTGATTTTTTACAAAGCAAACATAGAACTATATGAGTGTCGTGTTTAAATTAGGAATTATTCCAGGTTCGTTTGACCCTTTTTATGCATTGATTGAGTTGCTGGGCATTTAATGTGAATAATTCAAATTTGAACTACAAGCACATGCTCCAGTGCACCAAGGTTGGTTGAAAAATCACATGTGTCTCCTTGGGTGAATTTTTAGGTCCCATGCAAGAAATGGGAATGAAATTCAAATATCTAGGCGTTGTGGCTCGGCTGATAACACTGAGAAACTTGGTTTTTTAAATTCCTATAAATTCAAAGCTCACCTGAAAATCATGAAACTTGGCATGGTGTCATTTCATGGCACCAACATGTTGTGGTAAAAAATTGTCCAAATTTGGACACGTTTTGGTATAAGCTTCTTGCAAACCAGAGCTTTTCTCAAGAAGACTCGTGGTTCCCGAGAGGGAACATGTCACCTTTGTGTGCGAAACAATATACACAGCCCCCTTGATTTTTTATAGAGGCAACATAGAACCATATGAGTGCCGTGTTAAAATTTGGAATTATTCCGGGTTTGTTTGGCCTTTTTTATACATTAATTGAGTTTCTGGGCATTTAATGTGCATAATTCAAATTTGAACTACAAGCACATGCTCCAGTGCACCAAAGTTGGTTGAAAAATCACATATGTGTCTTTTGGTGAATTTCTAGGTCCCATGCAAGTAATGGGAATGCAATTCAAACATCTAGGCGTCGTGGCTCGCCCGGAAATATTGAGACACTTGGTTGTTTAATTCCTGTAAATCCAGAACACACATGAAAATCATGAAACTTGGCATGGTGTCATGATGTGGCACCAACATGCTGTGGTAATTTTTTTGGCTGAATTGGGACAAGCTTTGGTATAAGCTTCTTGCAAACTGGAGCTTCTCTCAAGAAGGCTTGTGGTTCTGAGAGGGAACGTGTCACCTCCATGTGCGAAATGACATACACTGCCTTCTCTCGCCTTGATTTTTTTACATAGGCAGCTTAGATCAAATAGGAGTTTCATGCTAAATTTTGGAATGATCCCGGTTCGTTTGGCCTTTTTATACATTAACTGAATTTCCAGGCATTTAATGCACATAATTCAAATTTGAACTATAAGTGCATGCTCCAGCGTGCCAAAGTTAAATCATTTATGTGTACTTGGGCGAATTTCTAGGTCCCATGCAAGAAGTGGGAATGTAATTCAAACATCTGGGCGTCTTGGCTCAGCCAGAAACATCGAGAAACTTGGGTTTAAAATTCCCATAAATCCAAAACTCGCTTGAAAATCATGAAACTTGGCATGGTGTCATGACATGGCACCAACATGCCATGGTAAAAATTTTATCCGATTTGCGAAGGCGCACACGTTAACAATCAACAAAGTCATTTTAGAACAAGCGATGTCATGTTACAAAACCGGAAACACAAGTATTATTGAAACTGTGGGTGTTCTACTTACCATTTACGTGCCGCCACATGTCCCCTTTTTTGATTGGCTAGGAGGTTCTTGCGAGGTAGCTATTTGAGTACAGGAGGCGTGCGATCAGACCCCTGTGCATGCTCATCAGGAGGAGAGCCCTTTGACCTCTATCCTCCGCCTACCTTCCTCCCAACGTCTCCATTAATGGCACCCGAGCCCCTGTTTCATGGTGTGGCTATGTCTCATTCGACTGAGATTTAAGAGAGAGAAAATAAATTCTAAAAAGAAAATTTTTGCACGGGTCTTGATGTAAGATCCGAGGGACCTATATAGCATCGACTACAACTTATAGCAAGATTAATGAATATAAGGATGATGATAGTGATAATAATTGTCTTACATATTTAGGAAGATAATTAAAAAATCCACATGCGACAACGCCCGAAATACACAAGGGCAAAAGAAGAAGGAAGACAACGATCTGGCTTGCTGATCTCTACTTTATTGATGCGTTGCTACAAGCCGCGGAGAGTAGTTCCCACGGCGAGTAGCGATGAGCTCCTTTGTGTCCTCAAGATGCTGCTTGAGAGCATCCACGGATTCCTCCATCAGCCTTTGGAGCTCGATGCGGAGCATGGAATTCTCGTCCATAAGTTTCTTGATGATGACGTCGGTCCTATGCAACAAGGCAGTGGTCTCCTCGTGCTACTTCGTTGTTCTGGCAATCTTCACCCTCAGCAGGTCGCGCTCGGTGCGGAGCTTCGCCTTGTCCTCCCCTAGTTCCAGGATGACACTGGTAGCATTTTCAAACGAGGCATTCATCTCATCCTGCTGCTTCATCTAGTCGGAGATCTGACCCATCAGGTCATCGAGCATAGCGCGCATGCGCCTGTGAGTCCTTGCCTGCCCGCAAGACATTTTACCAGGCCTCCGCGGCGCGGGAGGACATCTCTCCTGCACTCGCGGTGTGGCGGGACATCTCTTCTGCTTCCGCGGCGCGGATGGACCAGTCTGTTGCATCGATGGCGCGACAGGACCTCTGTGCTGCTTTGACGGTGCGGCAGGACCTCTGAGCTTCTACGGCCGCGCGGCGGGACATGTCGGTTTCTTTCATGGCGAGGTGGGACATCTCTCGTGCTTCCGCTTCCATGCTCGCCTCTCCCTGGTAGTAGTCTCTCGACCCAGAACTCACCCTAGCCATAGCAGACGCAAGGGAACGATGATGAATGACTTGTTTGTTTTTGTGGATGAGGAGTTGAGGAGGAATGTGCAGTCATCTTGGACTAGTAGTATTTATAACCGAGTACTAATACGCTCCTAAGTGGGAAACCATTTAGGTTTTGATCAGTGTGAACAGGTTTGCAATTAAATATAGCGTGGTACTAATTTGGAATGTGACGGGACGAAGGCTCAAAATTTATTGATGGCTCTATAATTTCTAAGTGCGGCACTATTCCCGAATGACGTAACATGGGCACACTTTCTCGGCCGCGCACATGGTGTTTGCTAAAACAACCTTGCACGCTCATTATTACCAACGCACACGCTTCTTTTAATTACAATGTGTGCCCGTCTAGCGCACACATGTTGATCTATCTAACGATTTCTGTTTGTTGTGGCTAATCGCAAACAGTTCATCCGTGTGAAGTGTATGCCGTCAATCGCAGACACATTGATCTGGCTGACCGTTTCGGTTGTATTACCTAATCACAAACAGTTCATCCGTCTGAAGTGTATGCCATATATCGCACACACCTTCATCTGGCTGCCCATTTTTGTTGTTCCGCCTCATCACAAACAGTTAATCCGACTAAACTGTATGCCATATATCGCACACATCTTCATTTGGCTGCCCGTTTCTATTCTTCTTCCGCATCGCAAACAGTTCATTGAACTGAACCGTATGCCCCGCATCACACACGCAGCTATAATCTGAACCGTGTTTGATGTATCCGCCAGTGCAACCGTTTTGCATCTTTTTTCATGGTTTTTTTACATCACTGTTTTTGACTAATGCATCGCACACAGTTTCGTCGAAGGGTCTCTGATTGTAGTGTCGCGTTAGCAGCATCCTGCAGTAGTGTTAGTTCCGAAAAATGATATAAATTGCATAGAAAGTATCTAAGATTGGTAATATAATAGCATGAAATAATCAAAAATTATAGATACATTGGAGACACGTTAGTACTTGATTGGAAACCAACGGTGGCTTTCATGATAGGCTCAACCTTTAGTCACTCTGAGCGGTCATTACTTCTCTGAGGCTCGGAGCCTAGTAGAACAGGGTATTTGACCAAGGAGGCCTAGGCCCCATTGCCGGGAATGGCAACCATAATCAGGATCACAACAGAGCCTGCGCTAACTGGCGGCAGAGTCGAGGTACTAGCATGGTGGGTACCGCACGCACCATTCCCTCAGGCCTGTTTTGGGTAACGGTTCATCAGAGTCCTTTTGCAAGGAGCTCTCTCGATGGCCATCAGAACCCCATCATAGACCTTACTTCACCAACCTCTCAATGGAGACCCACCCAAAGGTTCATGTTTGTGTTGTCTCCATGTTTTATGTAATATTCTCATTAACCTTGAACAACCAAATGTCTCTCCTGATCGAAGCAGCTACGTTGCTCAGTCGAATAGCTAACCAGGGCTTCTAGGGAAAAGGTGTTTGGCTGTTCCTGTAGAACGTTGAGAAATCTAGGTTGTCCAGTATGGTAAATCCAAGGTTCAACAGTGCTTTTAACCTAGCAGAACAACACTTCAACCTTGAGTTCGCGCTAAGGCAAACAACCCAAGGAGGAATTAGTGCGCCACTGGCGGAGCTAAAAGTATTGGATCCTTGAACTTACATGGAAGCACAAAGTTTTATCGACTTTTCTTCTCCGACCTTGGCACACAAGATATTCACATGTCATGGTGAAGACTATTTACATCAGACTTACTCCCCTACAACCCTTGCTGTGGAGTGATGACCCACAAGTATATGGGATCAATCATAGTCCTTTTGATAAGTAAGAGTGTCGAATCCAATGAGGAGCAGAAGGAAATTACAAGTAGTTTTCAACAAGGTATTCTCTGCAAGCACTGAAATTATAAGTAACAAGTAGTTTGATAGCAAGATAATTTATAGCGAGCAAGTAACAGTAACGGTAACAAAAGTACAGGAAGGTAGCCCAATCCTTTTGAGGCAAAGGACATGCCAAAACGGTCTCTTATGATAAGAAAACGTTCTTGAGGGTACAGGGGAATTTCATCTAGTCACTTCCGTCATGTTGGTTTGATTTGTGTTCGCTACTTTGATAATTTGATATGTGGGTGGACCGGTGCTTAGGTGTTGTTCTTACTTGAAGAAACCTCCTACTTATGGTTAACCCCCTCGCAAGCATCTGCAACTACGAGAAAATTATTAAGATAAAATCTAACCATAGTGTCGTGAATTTGTCACGACAGATGTCCTAATGTGAGGACTTAGTCGTGAGGCCAATGCAACTAGTTAGTAGCTTGAACGGGGTTGGTCAGAATTGAGAGACATGAGGTTTTACCCAGGTTCGGCCCACACCGAGGAGGTAAAAACCTACATCCTGCTTCATTGATATTGATGATGATGATGCTGACGATTACAAGGATGCTCTTTTCCTACCTCTATCTCAAGAGCTATTGACTTGTTTGTCTAAAACTTGTCCCTCTTGGGGTGCCCCGCCCCTCCTTTTATAAGTTGAAGGGGCGGGTTACATGACTAGTCCTAGTAGGATTAGGATTACTCTATTACAAGTGGAGTCCTAGTCTTGCTTCCTTTGTAAGGGAATATTCCTTATACCTTTCTCTTAAGCCAGCCTAATGTAACATGAGTCGGCCTTCCATGAGCCGCATTCTGGGCCACCGGGTCTTGTCACTCCTCTAACCCGCCTACCGGGTCACCAATGAGTCACCAGGCCCGGCCGGGTCATCAGTGAGTGGAGAGATCCGAGCGGGTCACTTAGTGAGTCGCCAGTCTTCGGGCGGGTTACTGATGAAACGCCAAGTCCCAGCCGGGTCATATATCTGGTCGGGTCATACTGTGGGGTATATCCTCGACACATGGCATTAAACTTTTGGATCCAAATCAAACCCTTACGTAGTAGCGCATAAACTAGGGTTTAAGCTTCTATCACTCTCACAACCCATCATCTAATAACTACTCCACAGTGCATTCCCTTAAGCCCTAATAAGGTGAAGTGCCATGTAGTCGACGTTCACATGACATCACTAAGGGAATCACAACATACATACCATCAATATATCGAACATATATCAAGTTCACATGATTATTTGCAACAAGATTTCTCCCGTGACCTCAAGAACAAAAGTAACTACTCACAAATAATAATCATGCTCAAGATCAGAGGGGTATTAAATAGCATAATGGATCTGAACATATAATATTCCACCAAATAAACCATATAGTAATCAACTACAAGATGTAATCAACACTACTAGTCACCCACAAGCACCAATCTAAGGTTCCTGTACAAAGATTGAACACAAAATATGAACTAGGGTTTGAGAGGAGATGGTGTTGTTGAAGATGTTGATGGAGATTTCCCTTCCCAAGATGGGAGAGTTGTTGGTGATGATGACGACATTGATTTCCCCTCCGGGAGGGAAGTTCCCCTGACGGAATCGCTCCGCCAGAGGGCAAAAGTGCTCCTGCCCAAGTTCCGCCTCGAGACGGCGGCACTTCATCCCGAAAGTCTTCTCCTTATTTTTTTTCTAGGTCAAAATGATTTATATACCAGAAGAGGGACACCGAAGGTGGGTCGAGGACGGCACAACCCACCAGGGCACGTCTGGGCTCCCTGGCGCACCCAGGTGGGTTGTGCCCACCTGGTGGGCCCCCTCTGGTAGTTATTTGCTACAATAATTCTTATATATTCCATAAAAATCTCCTTCAAGTTTCATCTCATTTGGAGTTGTGCAGAATAGGTGGCCTGACGTAGCTTTTTTAGGTCCAGAATTCCAGTTGCCAGTATTCTCCCTCTTTGTGTGAACCTTGGATATAATGAGATAAAAGGCATTAGAATTACTCCAAAAAACATTATTATGCATAAAAACATTATACAAAACAGTAGGAAAACATGATGCAAAATGGACGTATCAAGTCCCCCAAGCTGAGACCTCGCTGTCCTCAAGCGAAAACCGAAATAAAAAAAGATGTCCACATGCTTAGAGAGAGAGAGAGGCGTCGATAAAAACAAAATATGGACATAGAAGCATCATGTATATTATTATAACAACAAAAAACTTTATTATAGAACTTTTATCATATAACTTCTATCATAAGCTTCTCATGAACGAGTAACAATTCATCACAACATTGAAGCATAAAGTATAAACTCTATTGAAAATTAACAAACTATGTTCTCAGTCAACTTTGCAACTACAACTCATCATCTTTTCAGGAAGGATCACGTGTCGGAGCCTTTTTGGAAAGTCCACATACTCATCTATCATATAGTTTTCTATGATTGCTAACACTCACCGCATACATATGAGCAAAAACTTTCAACCAAACACATAGAAAGATAGGGGCCTATAGTTTCGCTTCCCATCATATTCACCTCAAGGGTGATGTCAACAATAATAACTCATGCCCACCCATATCCAACTGGATATATGTGTCTAGATCTTTCTTCACCACATGGTGCTTGCCAAAAGATAAAATACAAAGGAATAGAGAGATACTTTGACTCTTGCATAAAAGTAAATACATAAAAGTAAAAGATAGGCCCTTCGCAGAGGGAAGCAGATGTTGCCTTGTGCTTTTTGGTTGTATGCTCAATCTCTCAGTGCAAAAGAATGTCACATTATATTGCCCCTTATGATAGCAACCTTTATTATGCAGTTTGTAGCGTTTATTCTTTGCCATCACAAGTTCGTACAACGCTCAATTTTCTATTACACTAAATGATCTAACACATTTAGAAGCAATTTTTATTGTCTTATTGAACTGATGACAACTTACTTGAAGGATCTTACTCAATCCATAGGTAGGTATAGTGGACTCTCAGAACATGATTTGGTTTAAGGGTTTTGGATGCACAAGTAGTATCTCTACTTGGTGTGGAATTTTTAGCTAGCAAAGATGGGGGACAAGCACCACATGTTAAAGGATCTATGGCAATATAACTTCTATGTGAATATGAACAAACATAAATCATTACATTCTCTTCCTTGTCCAACGTCAACAATTTTGGCATATAATATTTTGATGGGGGCTCACAATCATAAAAGATGTCCAAGATAGTGTATTTTCATGTGAATCTTCTCTTCCCTAATTAATTCTTTCATGAGTTTCATCATTGACCAATGCTATGTTTGTCAATCTCCAATAAAATTTCCTACTTATACTCTTCCTTATCTGATGTCATTACTTACCATAAGATTAGCATATGATTGTTTTCATTTATTTCCTTTCTTTTTATTGAACATGAAAGTAAAGAAAGCAAAACTCAAGCTAAACTTTATTATATATCTCGCACACGATTACAAGGATAGATCACTAAGCAAGCACTCGAAAAGAAAGGATTGAACTAAACTTTTATTCAACTAAATCTAAATATAACAAAGGATCGAACTAACATAAGCAGAGGAAAAAGATAGTGGTGGTGATACAATACCGGGGTACCTCCTCTAAGCTTGGCACAAGCCAAGGGGAGTGCCCATACCAGATACTCAAGTCTCCTTTGGTGATGAAGAAGGTGGTGGTGGTGAGGTAGTAGGTTTATCTTTTTTCCTCAGCTTACGCTTGAGGATGAAATTTTCCTCCTTTAGGTCACCGATCTCCTGCTCGAGCTCTAATATTTTTTTTGCATAATTCTTGCTTGTTTTCATGCAAGAAACGAAAGGGGATAAGCTAGATCTTAGGTTTCTTTGCTTTGTTGGGGAGACTTGACTTCTTGAATTTCACGTGCATGTCCCCAGGTTGAGGCAATGGAACTTCATCTTCGTCTGAGCTTGTCTCCTCCTCCCTTTTACGATCATTGTCTTCTTCCTCCTCTGAAGTCCAGCTATAGTGCTCCTCATCACCATAAACCTTGGGGTCTGAGATATAATCAGCAACATAGCTCTCACCCTACAAGTCTTGGGATGACATGTTTTCAGATCTGTCAGAGAACAGCGAGAAAGAAGAACGAGAGATTTCTCAGCGATACGATGGTCAATAGGTTCGGGGGGTATATAAAGTTTTTTATCTTGGAAAACAAGCAAACAGGAGAAAAACCGAGTCCGGAAGGTACCCGAGGTGGGCACAACCCACCTGGGCGCGCCTCGCTGCCAGGCGCACCCTGGTGTCTTGTGTCCACAAGGGGTGCCTTCCTGGTTGTTTCTTATTTTCCTAATTTTTAATATATTCCAAAACTGACAGAAAATAGTTTTTCAGATTTTTCGGTCCATTTACTTACCGTATCACGTACCTCCTCTTTTCAGTTATTCTAGAGTGTTCCAGAAGGTTTCTTTTATGTGTTCCTCTGGTGTAATAGTTTGGATAATATTGCTTTCAACATTAATGTCCGTACTTGAGATATAATGTTTATTCTTTGCCCGTTGACAACCTTCGGGTTAGTGCCTTCGGCATTATTTACTCTTATAGCTCCAGATCGATAAACCTCCTCAACAACATAAGGCCCTTCCCATTTAGAGAGAATCTTCCCTGCAAAAATCTAAAACGAGAGTTGTACAAAAGAACACATCTCCAACTCTGAACTCACGCTTTTGGATTCTTTTATCATGCCATCTTTTGACTTTTTCTTTAAATAACTTGGCATTTTCATAAACTTGGGTTCTCCATTCATCTACTGAGCTATTATCAAATAACCCTTTTCATCCGCAAGTTTGAAATCATAGTTGAGTTCTTTAATTGCCCAATATGCTTTATGTTCTAACTCAAGAGGCAAATGACAAGCTTTTCCGTAAACCATTTTATAAGGAGACATACCTATTGGATTTTTATATGCTGTTCTGTAAGCCCAAAGTGCATCATCTAATTTCTTAGACCAATTCTTTCAGGACCTAATGACAGTTTTTTGTAAAATTAATTTTATTTCTCTATTGCTAAGTTCAACTTGATCACTAGAGTGAGGATGATAGGGGAATGCCATTCAATGGTTAACATCATACTTAGCAAGCATTTTATGAAAAGCACCATGGATAAAATGTGAACCACCATCAGTCATTAAATATCTAGGGACTCCAAACCTTGGGAAAATAACTTCCTTAAGCATTTTAATAGAGGTGTTGTGATCAACACTACTGGTTGGAATAGCTTCCCACTTAGTAACGTGTAGTGGGAAACCACGGCCACCTATGGGGCCTTGAAGCCCTTTCTGGTTCGGCGGGTGGATGGCACGTTGCACAAAGAGTGGAGGAGCGTGAGACAACACGACAGAGATCACACGGCTAGTTTTTACCCAGGTTCAGGCCGCCGTGAGGCGTGAAACCCTACTCCTGCTTTGGTGGATTGATGGTGGACTATGGTGGAAAACGGAGCGCTCTGCCCAACAGGGTTGCCTTGGGACGAGAACGGCTACGCGTGTATGAGTGTACAAGGGTCTGAATCCTCTCTATGGTTACCATGGGCCTCCTTTTATATATCAAAGGGTTACCACATTGGCAAAGTAGTCATTATGCACTAATTAGATAGCAAACAGTGCTATCATACCTAACTCTACAGGCTGACAGAACGCATTAAATGCACCGCTTAATGTCACATCATAGCTTGCCTAGTAGGCCCTGTCGGGCTGTTTTGCTAGCTTTGCGCCTGCGCGCTCGACACGTCACAGGACGGGTGTCGCCTGTAGGTATTTTCCATAGGAAGTGGCTGCCATGTGGCATATAGCAGCCACTTTGTCACTTTGGAGCTTGACACCACACTGATCGACGTCGTGCATCATGGTGAGGTGGTGCGGTGGAGTCTTGGCGGAGTGTTGTGCTTCTAGAAGCCCCGGTAGGCCTGCAGGGGCGGTCTTGGGGACCGATACTGGGACGGTCCTCGTCCTTGCCAAGCTACCTCCCCGGCAAGGGAGTCTTTTCCCTTTGTGGCATCTTGTCTTTCTGGCTTCGACTTGGCTTTCTTGATTTGCGCCTTGGTGTTGGTTATGGTGTTGTAATCTTGCCTTCAGTCCTGTGCACAGTTCGGGCAACGGACCCAGGGTTTGTTGCACCAGCAGGAGCCCCCGGGCCTGGCACGAACGTGCCGCTGGGCGTCGTTGGGGTAGGCCCTAACCAGTGCACAGGCATGGGTGTAGAGGTGCCTCTGCCCTTTGAGATCTTATTTGCTTCTCCATTAACTTGAGCCCGAGCTAGTTTCTAGTTTTTCCGCATGTCATGCTGAACGTTACAGAGAAAACTAGATCGTGGCCAGCGGACTACCCATGCGCGACGATCACTGGGTGAAAACTGCCATTCCACTCGTCTCCCGCCTCCGGCGCATTCGCCACGCATGGCCCATGCATTGGATATGGTTGGCGGCACACACGGAGTGTGTGGGGACGGGTGCTATGGAAGAAAATCAGGCGTCGTTGGTTGGAGTAGAGGGTCGGCTCTGATTCCTCGAGCCGTTGAAGGCGCACTGAGGCCTTATTGGAGGAGCAGGGCAGTGGCCTCCTGGGCAAGAGGCCACATCCGCATCGTCCCTCTATAAAAGAGGGCATGAACGATGTGTTGGCTCGCACACTTTTCTTATCCTTCTTCTGACCTTTCCTGCTCACCATGGTGAGAGGGCGTGGTCATGGCAGTGCTCCACCGACAGCGACGAGAGCTTCTGCTCGACAGCATGTCCCCCCTTCTTCGGACAATGTGGTGGTGGAATCCGCCATGAGAGGAGGAGGAGGGGGTGAGGTCGCGGTCATCATGGCACTCGAGGGGGAGGAGGAGGACGTGGAGGTGCTTCGGTTGTGCCCTCGCCAGACGCTCCCCTTCAGCTGGAGGGCCACGTCGGGGCCCAGCCTCGGGAGTTCTTCAACAGGCTGTACAAGCCTCTACGTGGTTGCCTCCGCCTTCCTACTCCATTCGCAAGGGAGATGGAGCTTGAACAACCGCGAGCGTTGAGGCTGCACATGAGGGGCTGCGGGAATGGCAACTTTTCTGGGTTGATGTAGACTTTCCTGCCCCTCATGTCATGTACTTCTGCCGAGGCTGGAAGACCTTTGCTCGTGCCCATAGCTTGTCGGTACGTCACGTCCTCCATTTTAAGTTAATGGTGGACGATTTACTTTCCGTCAAAGTTTTTGGGACCTCGGGTGTTCGCTTAGGGTGTTGCGCGGAGAGCTCGACCGACAACGAAAGCTCCTCCTCGAGCGAAAGCAACGAGGAGGACAGTGACGGCGGTGACGACGCCGGCGATGACAACTCCGACTCCGGCTGATCACCGCCCACGCCACCTCTGTCATGCGGGAACACCATCATCTGCACCTGTGCATCTCCCCGGCAAAGGTAATTGCCGGGAAGTTGGATGTAGAGGTGGTGATGGTGCCCCTTGGCTCCTTCCAGTTGGCCCCCGACAGGCTTCCTCTCGGGTTGCCGCTTCGTACGTCCTCCCGGGCTTTGTTGGCCCTAGTGGCGGTGATAGGGAGGTCGTCGTCACCGATCTCTTCACCATCACCTTCGTTCGCGCTCCCGTGCTCCTACCGGGCTACCTCTCTTGGAGCCCGATAGGGTTAGGCCAGGTTTCTGCCCAGGTGCTCCTTTTGTCCATTTCCCCTCTTGCTGCAGTGCCTGGGAGGAGAGGGACAAGAAAGGACATTACGGGGCACTTATATTTTTTCAATCTTGAATCTGTAGGCACTTGCCAAATTTTAGTTCAAATAATGTAATCTCTTGAATCCATGTTTGTGTCCTGTAAGGTTTGTACTTTCTCGAAGCATATCAATGAAAAAGGTAAACCTTGTCGAGGACTCGTTCATGTATATGGCCATGTAGAAATGCCTCTATATTTTAAAATAAACGAGTTTCCCTCATAGGCTATCCTGCCGGTTGTTGGAGAATGAGTAATTTCAAAAAAAAATCCTACACACACGCAAGATAATGGTGATGCATAGCAATGAGAGGGGAGAGTGTAGTCCACGTGCCCTCGTAGACCATAAGAGGAAGCGTTTATCAACATGGTTGATGTAGTAGTACACCTTCACGATTCGTCTCAATAAAGTACCGAAACTACGGCACCTCCGTGTTCAGCACATGTTTAGCTTGATGACGTCCTCGCCTTCTCGATCCAGTAAGAGGGGCGAAGTAGTAGATGAGCTCCGGCAGCACGATCGCATGGTGATAGTGTTGGTGAAGAACAATCTCCGCAGGGCTTTGCCTAAGCACTATGAAAACTATGACGGAGGATAAACTAGAGGGGACGGGGTTGTCGGCACACGGCTTGGTGTTTCTTGATGTGTCTTGGGTGCTAGCCCTACCCCTCTATTTATATGTTGAGCCTTGGGTCGAAACTTGGAGTAGCCTCCACAAAGTCGGTTTCACCCGAAAAGGAAAGAGTCCTTCTCAGACTCTAGGGCCAGACGCCAGGGTTCCCGACGACTGGACCCAGACGCCAGGGACCCTGGCATCTGGCCCCTGGACTCCGCAAAACTTCCTTTTGCACTTTCCAAAAACTTTGTGCTCTTTCCCCTTTGGCCCAAATAACGTGTTCTCGTACCCAAACATTTCGGGAAACATCCGGAACCCCTTCCGGTGAATTCCGGAACCCTTCCGGAGACCAAACACTATTATCCCATATATTAAACTTTATCTCCAGACCATTCTGGAGTTCCTCGTCATGTCCGTGATCTCATCAGGGACTCCAAACAACATTCGGTTACCAACATACATAACTCATATAATACTATATCATCAACGAACATTAAGTGTGCGGACCCTACGGGTTCAAGAACTATGTAGACATGACCGAGGCACCTCTTTGGTCAATAACCAATAGCGGAACCTGGATGCCCATATTGGCTCCTACATATTCTACGAAGATCTTTATCGGTCGAACCACATAACAACATATGTTGTTCCCTTTGTCATTGGTATGTTACTTGCCCGAGATTCAGTCGTCGGTATCTCAATACCTAGTTCAATCTCGTTACCTACAAGTCTCTTTACTCGTTCCGTAATGCATCATCCCGCAACTAACTCATTAGTCACATTGCTTGCAAGGCTTATAGTGATGTGCATTACCGAAAGGGCCCAGAGATACCTCTCCGACAATCGGAGTGACAAATCCTAATCTCGATCTATGCCAACCCAACAAACACCATCAGAGACACCTGTAGAGCACCTTTATAATCTCCCAGTTACGTTGTGACGTTTGGTAGCACACAAAGTGTTACTCCGGTATTCAGGAGTTGCATAATCTCATAGTCATAGGAACATGTATAAGTGATGAAGAAAGCAATAGCAACATACTAAACGATCAAGTGCTAAGCTAACAGAATGGGTCAAGTCAATCACATCATTCCCTAATGATGTGATCCTGTTAATCAAATGACAACTCATGTCTATGGCTAGGAAACTTAACCATCTTTGATTCAACGAGCTAGTCAAGTAGAGGCATACTAGTGACACTTTGTTTGTCTATGTATTCACACATGTATCAAGTTTCCGGTTAATACAATTCTAGCATGAATAATAAACATTTGTCATGAAATAAGGAAATAAATAATAACTTTATTATTGCCTCTAGGGCATATTTCGTTCAGTCTCCCACTTGCACCAGAGTCAATAATCTAGTTCACATCATCATGTGACTTAACACCAATATTCAAATATGTATGTGATTAACACCCATAGTTCACATCGTCATGTGACCAACACCCAAAGGGTTTACTAGAGTCAATAATATAGTTCACATTGCTATGTGATTAACACCCAAAGATTACTAAGGTATGATCATGTTTTGCTCGTGAGAGAAGTTTAGTCAACAGGTCTGTCACATTCAGAGCCGTATGTATTTTGCAAATATTCTATGTCTACAATGCTATGCACGAAGCTACTCTAGCTAATTGCTCCCACTTTCAATATGTATCCAGATTGAGACGTAGAGTCATCTGGATCGGTGTAAAAGCTTGCACCGATGTAAATTTTTACGACGAACTCTTTTATCACCTCCATAATCGAGAAACATTTCCTTAGTCCTCACTAAGGATATTCTTGACCGCTGTCTAGTGATCTACTCCTAGATCAAAATTGTACTCCCTTGCCAAACTCAGAGCAAGGTTACAATAGGTCTGGTACATCATACTTTATAAAACCTATGACTGAGGCATAGGGAATGACTTTTCATTCTCTTTCTATTTTCTGCCATGGTTGGGTTTTGAGTCTTACTCAACTTCACACCTTGCCACACAGGCAGGAACTCCTTCTTTGACTGTTCCACTTTGAACTACTTAAAAATCTTATCAAGGTATGTACTCATTGAAAAATCTTATCAAGCGTCTTGATCTATCTCTATTGATCTTGATGCTCAATGTGTAAGCAACTTCACCGAGGTCTTTGTTTGAAAAACTCCTTTCAAACACTCCTTTATGCTTTCTAGAAAATTCTACATTATTTATGATCAACAATATGTCATTCACATATACTTATCAGAAAGGCTGTAGTGCTCCCACTCACTTTCTTGTAAATATAGGCTTCACCGCAAGTTTGTATAAATCTATATGCTTTGATCAACTCATCAGAGCGTATATTCCAACTCCGAGATGCTTGCACCAGTCCATAGATGGATCACTGGAGCTTGCACACTTTGTTAGAACCTTTAGGATTGACAAAACCTTCTGGTTGCATCATATACAACTCTTCTTTAATAAATCCATTAAGGAATGCAGTTTTGACATCCATTTGCCAGATTTCATAAAATGTGGCAATTGCTAACATGATTCGGACAAACTTAAGCATCAATACGAGTGAGAAAATCTCATCATATTCAACACCTTGAACTTGTCGGGAAAAAATTGCGACAAGTCGAGCTTTGTAGATAGTAACACTACTATCAGCGTCTGTCTTCCTCTTGAAGAGCCATTTATTTTCTATGGCTTGCCGATCATCGGGCAAGTCCACCAAAGTCCACACTTTGTTCTCATACATGGATCCCATCTTAGATTTCATGGCCTCAAGCCATTTTGCGGAATCAGGGCTCATCATCGCTTCCTCATAGTTCGTAGGTTCATCATGGTCTAGTAACATGACTTCCAGAATAGGATTACCGTACCACCCTGGTGTGGACCGTACTCTGAAAGACCTATGAGGTTTTGTAGTAACTTGATCTGAAGTTTCATGATCATCATGATTAGCTTCCTCACTAATTGGTGTAAGCATCACTGGAACTGATTTCTGTGCTAAACTATTTTCCAACTCGGGAGAAGGTACAATTACATCATTAAGTTCTACTTTCCTCCCACTCACTTCTTTTGAGAGAAACACCTTATCTAGAAAGGATCCATCTTAGCAACGAATATCTTGCCTTCGGATCTGTGATAGAAGGTGTACCCAACAGTTTCCTTTGGGTATTCTATGAAGACGCACTTTTCGATTTGGGTTCGAGCTTATCAGGTTGAATTTTTTTTCACATAAGCATCGCATCCCCAAACTTTAAGAAACGACAACTTTGGTTTCTTGCCAAACCACAGTTCATAAGGCGTCGTCTCAACGGATTTTGATGGTGCCCTATTTAAAGTGAATGTAGTTGTCTCTAATGCATAACCCCAAAACAATAGTGGTAAATCAGTAAGATACATCATAGATCGCACCATATCCAATAAAGTGCGGTTACGATGTTTAGACACACCAATACGCTGTGGTGTTCTATGTGGCGTGAGCTGTGAAACTATTCCACATTGTTTTTAAATGAAGGCCAAACTCGTAACTCAAATATTCTCCTCTACGATCAGATTGTAGAAACTTTATTTTCTTGTCATGATGATTCTCCACTTCACTCTGAAATTCTTTGAACTTTTCAAATGTTTCAGACTTGTGCTTCATTAAGTAGATATACTCATATCTGCTCAAATCATCTGTGAAGGTCAGAAAATAATGATACCTGCCACGAGCATCAACACTCATTGGACCACATACATCGGTATGTATTATTTCCAACAAGTCAGTAGCTCGTTCCATTGTTCCAGAGAACGGAGTTTTAGTCATCTTGCCCAAAAGGCACGGTTCGCAAGCATCAAATGATTCATAACCAAGTGATTCCAAAAGTCCATCTTTATGGAGTTTCTTCATGCGCTTTACACCGATATGACCCAAACAACAGTGCCACAAATAAGTTGCACTATCATTATCAACTTTGCATCTTTTGGCATCAATATGAATATGTGTATCACTATGATCGAGATCCAACAAACTATTTTCATTGGGTGTATGACCATCGAAGGTTTTATTCATGTAAACAGAATAACAATTATTCTCTGACTTTAAATGAATAACCGTATTGCAATAAACATGATCAAATCATATTCATGCTCAACGCAAACGCCAAATAACATTTATTTAGGTTTAACACTAATCCCAAAAGTATAGGGAGTGTGCGATGATGATCATATCAATCTTGGAACCACTTCCAACACACATCGTCACTTCACCCTCAACTAGTCTTTGTTTATTCTGTAACTCCTGTTTTGAGTTACTACTTTTTTAGCAACCGAACAATTATCAAATACCCAGGGGCTACTATAAACACTAGTAAGGTACACATCAATAACCTATATATCAAATATACCCTTGTTCACTTTGCCCTCCTTCTTATCCACCAAATATTCAGGGCATTTCCGTTTCCAGTGACCATTTCCTTTGCAATACAAGCACTAAGTTTCAGGCTTTAGTCTAGCTTTGGGCTTCTTCATGGAAGTGACAACTTGCTTGCCATTCTACTTGAAGTTCCCTTTCTTTCCCTTTGCCCTTTTCTTGAAACTAGTGGTCTTGTCAATCATCAACACTTTGATGCTCTTTCTTGATTTCTACCTTCGTCGATTTCAGCATCACGAAGAGCTTGGGATTCGTTTTCGTCATCCCTTGCATACTATAGTTCATCATGAAGCTCCAGTAACTTGGTGATGGTGACTAAAGAACTCTGTCAATCTCTATCTTATCTGGAAGATTAACTCCCACTTGATTCAAGTGATTGTAGTACCCAGACAATCTGAGCACATGCTCACCGCTTGAGCTATTCTCCTCCATCTTTTAACTATAGAACTTGTTCGAGACTTCATATCTCTCAACTCGGGTATTTGCTTGAAATATTAACTTCAACTCCTGGAACATCTCATATGGTCCATGACGTTCAAAACATCTTTGGAGTCCTGATTCTAAGCCGTTAAGCATGGTGCACTAAACTATCAAGTAGTCATCATATTGAGCTAGCCAAACATTCATAACGTTTGCATCTGCTCCTGCAATAGGTCTGTCACCTAGCGGTGCATTAAGGACATAATTCTTCTATGTAGCAATGAGGATAAACCTCTGATCGTGGACCCAGTCCGCATCAATGCTACTATCATCTTTCAACTTAGTTTTCTCTAGGATCACATATAAAAACATAGGGAAGCAACAACGCAAGCTATTCATCTACAACATTATTTGCAAAATACTATCAGGACTAAGTTCATGATAAATTAAAGTTCAATTAATCGTATTACTTAAGAACTCCCACTTAGATAGACATCCCTCTAATCATCTAAGTGATCACGTGATCCAAATCAACTAAACCATGTCCGATCATCATGTGAAATGGAGTAGTTTTCAATGGTGAACATCACTATGTTGATCATATCTACTATATGATTCACGCTCGACCTTTCGGTCTCAGTGTTCCGAGGCCATATCTGCATATGCTAGGCTCGTCAAGTTTAACCCGAGTATTTCTGCGTGTGCAAAACTGGCTTGCACCCGTTGTATGTGAACGTAGAGCTTATCACACCCGATCATCACGTGGTGTCTCGGCACGACGAACTTTGGCAACGGTGCATACTCAGGGAGAACACTTGTATGAAATTTAGTGAGAGATCATCTTATAATGCTACCGTCAATCAAAGCAAAATAAGATGCATAAAGGATAAACATCACATGCAATCAATATAAGTGATATGATATGGCCATCATCATCTTGTGCCTTTGATCTCCATCTCCAAAGCACCGTCATGATCACCATCCTCACCGGCGCGACACCTTGATCTCCATCGTA
The DNA here is from genome assembly GCF_018294505.1 of Triticum aestivum. Classification (NCBI taxonomy): domain Eukaryota; kingdom Viridiplantae; phylum Streptophyta; class Magnoliopsida; order Poales; family Poaceae; genus Triticum; species Triticum aestivum. Next base: position 405,842,043 of record NC_057801.1, on the reverse strand, counting down.
GCATCGTTGTCGTCTTGCCAACTATTGTTTCTATGACTATCGCTACCACTTAGTGATAAAGTAAAAATAATTATAGGGTGATTGCATTGCATACAATAAAGCAACAACCATATGGCTCCTGCCAGTTGCCGATAACTCTGTTACAAAACATGATCATCTCATACAATAAAATTTAGCATCATGTCTTGACCATATCACATCACAACATGCCCTGCAAAAACAAGTTAGACGTCCTCTACTTTGTTGTTGGAAGTTTTACGTGGCTGCTACGGGCTGAGCAAGATCCGTTCTTACCTACGCATCAAAACCGCAATGATATTTCGTCAAGTTAGTGCTGTTTTAACCTTCAACATGGACCGGGTGTAGTCACACTCGATCCAACTAAAGTTGGAGAAACGGACACCCGCCAGCCACCTATGTGCGAAGCACGTCGGTAGAACCAGTCTCGCGTAAGCGTACGCGTAATGTCGGTCCGAGACGCTTCATCCAACAATACCGCCAAATCAAAGTATGAAATGCTGGTAAGCAGTATGACTAGTATCGCCCACAACTCACTTGTGTTCTACTCGTGCATATAACATCTACGCATAAATCTGGCTCAGATGCCACTGTTGGAGAACGCAGTAATTTCAAAAAAATCCTACGCACACGCAAGATCATGGTGATGCATAGCAATGAGAGGGGAGAGTGTAGTCCACGTACCCTCGTAGACCATAAGTGGAAGCATTTATCAATGCGGTTGATGTAGTCATACACCTTCACGATCCGTCCCGATCAAGTACCGAAACTACGACACCTCCACGTTTAGCACACGTTCAGATCAATGACTTCCTCGACTTCTTGATCCAGCAAGAGGGGCGAAGTAGTAGATGAGCTCCGGCAGCATGACAGCATGGTGACGGTGTTGGTGAAGAACAATCTCCGCAGGGCTTCGCCTACGCACTACGAAAACTATGACGGAGGATAAACTAGAGGGGACGGGGTTGCCGGCACACGGCTTGGTGTTTCTTGATGTGTCTTGGGTGCTAGCCCTACCCCTCTATTTATGTGTTGAGCCTTGGGGTTGAAACTTGGAGTAAAAGCCTTCACAAAGCTAGTTTCACCTGAAAGGAAAGAGTCCTTCTCGGACTCCAAGGCCAGACGCCAGGGTTCCCGGCGTCTGGACCCAGACGCCAGGGACCCTGGCATCTGGCCCCTGGACTCTGCAAAACTTCCTTTTGCACTTTCCAAAACACTTGTGGGCTTTCCCCTTTGGCCCAAATAACTTGTTCTCGTACCCAAACATTCCGGGAAACATCCGGTACCCCTTCTGGTGAATTCCGGAACCCTTCCGGAGACCAAACACCATTATCCCATATATTAAACTTTATCTCCAGACCATTCCGGAGTTCCTCGTCATGTCCGTGATCTCATCCGGGACTCCGAACAACATTTGGTTACCAACATACATAACTCATATAATACTATATCGTCAAGGAACGTTAAGCGTGCGGACCCTACGGGTTCGAGAACTATGTAGACATGACCGAGACACCTCTCTGGTCAATAACCAATAGCGGAACCTAGATTCCTATATTGGCTCCTACATATTCTACGAAGATCTTTATCGGTCGAACCGCATAACAACATACGTTGTTCCCTTTATCATCGGTATGTTACTTGCCCGAGATTTGATCGTCGGTATCTCAATACCTAGTTCAATCTCGTTACCGGCAAGTCTCTTTACTTGTTCCGTAATGCATCATCCCGCAAGTAACTCATTAGTCACATTGCTTGCAAGGCTTATAGTGATGTGCATTACCGAGAGGGCCTAGAGATAGCTCTCTGATTATCGGAGTGACAAATCCTAATCTCGATCTATGCCAACCCAACAAACACCATCGGAGACACCTGTAGAGCACCTTTATAATCACCCAGTTACATTGTGACGTTTGGTAGCACACAAAGTGTTCCTCCGGTATTCGGGAGTTGCATAATCTCATAGTCATAATAACATGTATAAGTCATGAAGAAAGCAATAGCAACATACTAAACGATCAAGTTCTAAGCTAACGGAATGGGTCAAGTCAATCACATCATTCTCTAATGATGTGATCCCATTAATCAAATGACAACTCATGTCTATGGCTAGGAAACTTAACCATCTTTGATTCAACGAGCTAGTCAAGTAGAGGCATACTAGTGACCCTCTGTTTGTCTATGTATTCACACATGTATCAAGTTTCCGCTTAATACAATTCTAGCATGAATAATAAACATTTATCATGAAATAAGGAAATAAATAGTAACTTTATTATTGCCTCTAGGGCATATTTCCTTCACCGGTACCCTCTATTTGGCTGCCGGGAAGCTAAGCTTGTTGGGCACAAATTGTAATGAGGGACCAGCCCCCCACCAATCTTTCTTCATCACAGGCTATTGCGACCATCCTGACCAAAGCAATGTTCGAGTCAAAGGGTGGGAGCACCTAAGTTTCAAAAAGTGGCGAGGTTTTCTCATGCACGAGCTTTTACTTACAGAACACATATGGATAAGAGATAGAACTTATTTGTTTGGCTTGCCGGAGATCACAGTGTAGGCTCATCTTTCCATCTCTCTTTAGAGGCCAAGTCTTCGACATGAAAGTACAGTTTTATGCAGATGGAAATGATGCCATATGAGTTCTTATCTATATGCAGATGCGATGATCATGATATGCTTATGCGTGCATGCAATTTGTCGCCCCCCCCACTGCTTCGTTTATTTCTTTGTTGCTCAGGGTCTGCGCCTGGCTTTGTACAAGTGGTTACAAGCAACTGAGGCAAGGCCTGTACAAAAGGGTGGCTGCCGGGCAGGGCCCAACAGTCGTGCCTTATAGTTAGAACTTGCGGAGATTCTCAATATTCCGTGAGTTTTGCAATTGAATGCCATCTCCGGTCTCCAGATGGACTGCACCCGGTCTAGTGACTCGTACTACTTGGTAAGGGCCTTCCCACTTTGGCATTAACTTGTTTCCACCCTTGGAGGATTGAACACGCCTAAGGACAAGGTCGCCTTCCTCAAATCACCGAGCATGAACCCTGCGGCTGTGATAGCGATGCAGGGCTTGCTGATAGCGTGCAACACGCGTAGTAGCCCGGAGACGGTTCTCCTTGAGTAGCACAGCATCGTCACACTGGTGCTGATCTTGCGCTACTTCATCGTAGGCAAGCACTCCAGGGGACCCGTAAATGAGTTCCGTGGGGATAACTGCTTATGCCCCATAGACTAGGGAGAAGGGAGTCTGCCCGGTAGCTCGATTTGGTGTCATTCTGAGGGACCAAAGAACTACCGGAAGCTCGTCAATCCATCGCCCGCCGCACTTCTGCAACTTATCAAATGTTCTCGTCTTGAGTCGTAGCACTTCAATGTTCGCCCTCTCAGCTTGTCCATTTCTTCTGGGATGTGCAACTGAGGAAAATGAGATCTTGCTTCCGAGAGCATGAACATATTGCATGAAGGCGCAGCTCGTGAACTGGGTGCCGTTGTCGGTGATGATCCGGGCTGGTACCCCAAAGCGGCACACCAATCCTTTCAAGAACTTGATAGCTGACTGACCAGTCACCTTTCTCACGGCATCTCCTTCTGGCCACTTTGTAAACTTGTTGATGGCAACGAACAAGAATTCAAAGCCCCCGTCAGCTCGGGGGAAAGGGCCGAGGATATCGAGCCCCTAGACCGAAAACGGCCATGGCAAAGGGATTGTCTGAAGAGCTTGTGCAAGCAGATGTATGTTCTTGGAATGGAAATGGTAGGCTTCACACTTGGTGACTAGCTCAACCGCATCTTGGAGGGCTGTGGGCCAATAGAATCCTTGCCGGAATGCTTTCCCAACTAATGCCCTTGATCCAATGTAGGAGCCGCACATGCCTTTGTGTATTTCCGCCAGTAGTTCCTTTCCTTCTTCCCAGCAGATGCGCTTCAATTTCACACCATTGGACCTTCTTCTGATGGAGTATCATCGACAAACTGATACATACTGGCCCTCTAGGCTACTCTTTCAGCTTCATCTTGCTCATCGAGAAGTTGTCCGGTTTGGAGGAAGTGGACTATGTGCCTTGCCCAAGTTGGAGCCTTGGGCTCGGCAACAAGGACTAACGGCACCTCCCTACTCGCGGGGGTGTGTTCCTCGACTGCAGGGGCTAGTGGCCAGGCAGGAGGGTGCAGTCCGACAAGTGATGGGGAGTTGTTTCCGGCAGGGTCGCTGCCAGGAGCCCCGAGAGGCTCTATCAGAGTCCAATTTCCTCTTCTTTCGGGCATTGTTGTCGGGGATATGGAGGGCTGAGTAAGATGGAGAACTAAATTTCCTGGTTCCACAGGAAGTTTTTGTGCAGCACACTTTGACAGGTGATTAGCTATGCTACTTTTCGCACAGGGTACATGCTCTGTTTGCAATCCATCAAAGCGCTCATCCAATCTTCTCACTTCCTCAACATATGCCTCCATCAATTTACTTTGGTAATCCTTGTTTATTTGTCTCACCACAAGTTGCGAATCTCCTCAAATGATCAGCTTCTTGATTCCCAATTATATGGCAATCCTGAGCCCAGCAAGGAGTCCTTCATATTCTGTTGTATTGTTGGTTGCTTCCTCCTGGGGAAACTGCGTTTGGACGACATACTTCAGGTGCTCTCCAGTGGGAGCAACGAGAAGCATGTTAGCCCCTGCACCTTGCAAGGAGAAAGCACCATCAAAATACATGATCCATTCTTGGGGTGCTTCCTTGCAGGGGATAACTGTTTCCATCACTTCCCCATCACGGGTTGGCGTCCATTCTACAATAAACTCTGCCAACACCCTACTCTGAATTGTTGATGTGCTCTCAAATCTCAGGCCAAAGCTGGATAACTCCAAAGCCCACTCCACTATTCTGCTGGTAGGCTCAGGGTTTCGGAGTATCCTTTGCAACAAAAAGCGAGTGACAACCGTAATATCATGGGCCTGGAAGTAGTGGCGCAGTTTCCTTGAGGCTATGATGAGGCCAAAAATCAATTTTTGCACACCAGAGTACCTAGATCTAGCCCACTGTAACAAGGAGCTGATGAAGTACACTGGGCGCTACACCACTTTCTTCCTTGTCATGTCTTTGGGGTTGCCCCTGCTGCCATGCTCTTCTCTATACTAATTATCCGGCCCTACCGGTCTTTGCTCACTCTTTGTTCCTTCTACTTCTCGTTGTGCCACTAGGGCCGCACTAACCACTTGACTAGTTGCCGCTAAGTACAATAGCAACAATTCTCGTGGTTAAGGAGCAACTAAAGTGGGCACACAGGACAAGTAGGTCTTCAGATCCTGCAGTGATGCGTCTGCCTCTGGGGTCCACTTCATGGGTCCTGCCTTCTTCAAAATTTTGAAGAACGGCAAGCCGCGCTTGGCAGACTTGGAGATGAACCTGCTAAGCGCGGCAACGCACCCTGTCAGACGCCTCACATCTTTGACTTCCCTGGGTGCCTGGATCTGCTCGATAGCCTTGATCTTATCTGGATTGTCCTCGATCCCGTGATGGGACACAAGGAAACCAAGTAGCTTGCTGGAGGGAACACCAAATACACACTTCTACGGGTTCAACTTCAGGTTGATCTTGCACAGATTAGCAAATTCTCCTCTAAATCCTGGATGAGGGTTGATTTGTCCTTGGTCTTGACCACAATATCATCCATATAAGTCTCAATGTTTTTGTGCAACTATGGGTCGAAACCAATTAGGACTGCCCTTGCAAAAGTGGACCCGACACTCTTTAACCCAAAAGGCATGTGCACAAAACAATATGTACCACATGGGGTGATGAATGAGGTCTTCTTTTCGTCTTCCTTGGACATGAAGATCTGATGATATCTAGAGTATGCATCCAGAAAAAAGAGAATATCACAACCTGAAGTGGAATCCACAATCTGGTTAATGCGCGACAAGGGAAATGGATCCTTTGGGCAAGCCTTGTCGTGTTGGTGGGAAATGACACCTATGGGATCACTGGAATCCCTCCTACGGTTGCGGTGTGCGGGGATCGTGAGAAGAGCGGGACTAGCAGTCAACACAAAGGGATTTACCCAGGCTCGGGCCGCAAAGATGCGTAAAACCCTACGATCCTACTTTGGTGGATGTATTAGTGTTCTTGATCTCTCGAACTAGCTCTAGGTGCTGCGAGGTTCGAAAGAGCCGAATCCCTTCCCAATGTGTCATGGGCCTCCTTTTATAGGCAAAAGGGGAAGCCACAGTGGCACACAAGAGGTGGAAAGTGCTATAGCTTTGTGAGCTTATCGCTGGTATTCCAGGACAAAGCGCCTTTAATGCGAGGCTTAGGTGTCCCTTCGCTTTATCGGGGACGGGAACGAGGCCCGTCCCGTCCGTCGCCGCTCCTCTTCGCTTCGACATGTGCCCTGGCCAGCGATGCATGTGGTGCCATGTAGGCAAGCAGGCACCTGAGGTGGCGCGGTGGTGGAGCCTCCACGAAGAGTTGCATGTTGCCACGCAGGTGCCTGCCCAGCTGGCTGGGTCGGCAGCTGCATGCGAATGGCGGTGAAGACTTGGCTGGCTTGGGCCTGGCAGCGGCCCTGCCAATGCGCTTGGCGAGGGTCTTACCGGGTGGCCCGGCAAGGGTCTTGCCAGGTGGCCCGGCAAGGGTCTTGCCGGGTGGCCCGACAAGGGTCTTGCTGTGGCGCGCTAGCTTCCCCGGCAAGGATCTTGCCGGGGGTCTTGTGGGTTTCTTCGGTGAGGATGGTTGCCTTTCTATCCTCATTTGATCTTGAGTATTCTATGTCATCACAAAGATCTGCATGCCACCACGGAGGCGCCTCCCGAGCCTTGTCCTGGCGCATTTGTCTAGCGTTTGGTGGGCTCAAAGGTGGCTCGCTTCGGCTGGCGGGGGCGAGATGCCCCGGCAAGGGTCTTGCCGGGGCTGCAGAGGCTGCCCCGGCAAGGGTCCTTTCCGGGGAAACCTGCTTCTCCCATCTGATCTTTGTGGCCTTGGTCCTTGTCGTTGCTCTGTTTGCTTTGTGGCTTCGGCTTCTCTCCGGCCTCCCTTTCCCGCCCTGTTATGCGTGGCCGTGGAGGGAGGCTCCGACTACCCGTGCACGAGTAAAGGGGTCAAAAGCAGAGCCCCTACTTTTGTACACCGACAGGACCCCCCGGGCCTGGGCCACACATAAGCGCAGCGCGTTGTTGGGCCAGGCCCAGAACGATGCGCGGGCAGTTGGGGCGGATTTTTACCGCGGCCACTGTTCCGTCCGCTCTGCTTCCCTACGACCTGCATTGAACGTGCGACGTGGGGGTCATGCGCGCGGATGACGTGGGAGGCATGCGTGGGACAACGCTCACACGCATGCGTCGTATCGCAGTTAATGGGAAAGGAGGCGGCCCGCGCCTTCCCCATAAAAAGGAATAACCGCGGGCGCGCTGCTCACTTTACCCCTCCCCTACGCCTTCCTCCAATCTCAGAACTAATGCCCCCTTTCTTCCTTCTCGAGCCTCTCCGCTTTCGCCCATCGCCTCCATGCTTCCGCCATCCCCTGCTTTTTCGCTTCTCGCAGCCGCCATGACGCGGAAGTCCACAAAGAGCAAGGGAGCGGCAAAGGATGCCGGCGTGTCGGAGCAGCCGAAGAGCGAGCTGGTGGCACGGCGGGCGCAGTCCGCCTACTTCCCCTCGACGGTTGGTGTGCCCGAGCTTCGGGATATGTTCAAGGATATGTGGGGCGTGAAGACGGGGTGAGAGAAGACGGGGCATCCGGCCACGACCGTTGTCCCTACCAGTGCCGGTCGCTCCCCGCATTGGTACCCCTTCTTCGTCGACTATTTCTCTTGCGGGCTGTGTCCCCCCTTCTCCGATTTCTTCAAGGACATCATGCACACATATGGCTTCCGCCTCCTGGATTTTACCCCGAATGCCGTGGCGTGCATGGCCCTCTTCTCCCATCTCTGCAAGGGCATCATCAGGGTGTACCCTAGTACGGCGTTCTTCCGCCATTATTTCTCCCCTCGGATCCAAAAAGGGGGCGCCATTGATGGCTGCGTCGCCTGGATCCCGAGGGCCAAGGGGGCGTACCCAGACGATGCCACGAAGGAGAGGTGGGAAGAATGGCGGGGCCGATGGTGCTGGATTGAGGAGAAGGACCCGCCATCATTTTGTGAGGTTCGCCACCGCCTGTCCGTGGCGGCGATTGGGGCGATGTCAACGCCGACGATGCGAAGCTGACGGTCGCCACCACCAGGATTCTTCGGCTCACCCTCGAGATGACCGGGGCGGACTTCATCCGCCGCCGGATTTCCCCTCTGCACGACAAGGGGAGGCCGGCCTGGCTTTTCGTGAACGCCACCGACATCATGAGGCTCCACCCCGGCCTCGACAACAACCTGACGGTGCTGCAGCACGCCCATCTTTGCCAGCGAATCTTCCAGCTCGAGGTTGACGACGCGGGCGAGGTCGAGTGGTCCGGCAAGCTTGCCAGGGCCACCGCAAAGGCCGGCAAGGTCGACAAGGAGCCCGTTTTCAAGTTGCCGGCAGGAGTGGTCCCGCTGAGTAACAACTCTCGCCGGAACGAGATTATCACCATAATGCCGCTCTTCAATGTGCATGGCCTCGACCCGAACTGGGTCGAGCCGGACGAGATCGTGGTGCAGGAGTTCTTCGACACTCTGCACGAGATATACGTCACCGACGAGACGCGGCTCATCCAGGACACCTCCCTGGCGGAGTTGGACTACATTGCCGCCAGGGTGAAGGAGGCGAGGCTTGCCGAGGAGGAGGCAAAGCTCGTCAGGGAGGCCGGTAGCGCCGGAGGCGTGGTGGACAAGGCCACGGCGGAGGCGGAGGAGGGTGAGCTTGCCCGGTGGGCAGCAGCCGCTGGGGAGGCCAGCGGCACCGACACCGGGTCTCCCCTTGTCAAAGATGCCGCCAACGGGTCATTGGAGGAGGAGGGCGAGGAGGGGAGGACTGCGACCGCTGATCCCCCGATCACCAAAAAAGGCGGGTCCTGCGGCGGGCCACCTCCGGCGAGCCGGTCCGCCTCGACCAGGCCGTGCAGCTGTGACAAGCCCAGGAAGCGAACGTGCGCTAGACGAGGGCGGTGGCGATGAAGAAAACGGCGAAAGCCATGGCGTCGAAGAAGAGGACATCCGCTTCTTCGTCATCCAAGCGCGCCCGGACGCCATCGCCTCCCCCCTCGCCGGCAAACATTGGCGCGGGGATTGGGGGTGACTTGTTTGACTTCAGGCCTCTCAGCCCGGAGAGAGAGCTCGGGCCTCTTAGGCCAGAGCGGAAGAGGAAAGCAACGGAGGAGGAGGAGGGAGAGAACGAAGAATATGCCTCTGCTTTCCTCCCTCATTCCTTACACTCCTTCCCCGGTGGTGTTGCTTACTTGCATTCATTTTGCAGGGATGTGGAGACGCTGGCCTAGAGGATAAAGAGGGCCAGGATTTCGCCGAGTGGCCAGCCTCCGGCAGGCACCTCTAGTACGCCACTGGTGGTGTCGAGCACCCCGGACAGCAGCCCCAGCCCAACCCCCAGCGTAAGCCCACCATCCGCCCTCTATCAACGTGCGTCATGCGTGATGCTTCAGCGTTAACCGTGCCATGGATGCAGGAGAGGAGCAGCACCAAAGGGGGCCACAGAGGGCTTCTCCAATTATGCCGCCCCCGTCGACTACACCGCCCCAAGGGGCATCCCCGGCAAGGACACCAAGCACTGTGTGTGCACACGGAGGAGGGGGAGGAGAACGCAGGCGCCAGCGGCTTTGCCTCGACGCCAGACCTTGGCGGAGGAGGGGTTTCCGCCTCTCGGCCCGGCACGGGTAGGCTACTCGCTCTTCACTTCTACTTGCATTCTTCTTTTCCTCTTTTCCTCATTGGCTTTCGATCTTGGCTTCGCCCCATCTCTTTCTTGGCGTCAAGATCCCTCCTCAGAGGACGTCGACACCACCATCAAGGATGTCGCCGTGGAGGCCGCGGCGGAGGCGGAGAATATTGGCGCTGAGGAGAGCGCCAGGGGCGCCGCTGAGGATGCCGCCAAGGGGCCCGCCGAAGAGCCCGGCAAGGGGCCTACCGGGGACGCTGGCAAGGCCACTACCGAGGAGGTGGCGTTTGACAACCTGCCCTCCTCCTCCGCCGCCTCTAGCTCCGGCAGGTACCTGAGCGTCAGTGACGACCTCTTCGTCCATGTCCTGGGCGCGTCGAGCACCAGAACTCCCTTTGAGGGAGAGGTGTTCGATGAGGAGACGCTTGCCGCGGTAGGGCTCGAGGTCATTGATGAGCCGGGCGCTGGTGGCGCCGGCTCCCAGGAGAAGCAGCTACTCCAAGCCTTGGGTGCCAGCTTCCGGAAGCTTCAGGCACTCCACCGCGCTCGTTTGGACAAGGCCAAGTCCAGGACGGCGATGGTGGAGAAGATGGAGGAGGACTTTGGGGGGCGCGTCGCCGAGGCCTAGGACTGGTTCTGCCAGGCTCAGGACGAGCTGAAGGCCGCCCAGGGTGATCTGGCCAACCGTGAGGTGGAGCTCGCCCTAAAGCTGGCCGACATCGAGAAGGCCCAGGAGACGGCAAAGAAGTTGGCCGATGAAGCCGAAGCCGTCCGGTCCCAACGCGAGGCCGCCCTGAAGAACTAGGAGGAGGACCTTGCTGAGCGCGAGGAGAAGCTTGCCGCCATGCTCTGCGGCAAGGATGAAGAGGTGGACAAGCTCGTCCTGCAGCAGACCCAAGAGCTGGAGCGGAGGCATCAGGAGGCGCTCAACACCCAGGCTCAGGCCCACGGCGGCAGGGTGGAGGAGCTGGAGGAGCAAGCTCTAAAGCTGGCCCAGGAGAAGCATACGCTCAACGGCGCTCTGACGGTGGCGCATGGCAAGGTCATCAGCAAGTTTGGAGAGCTCTCCGAAGCCAACATCTCCATCAAAGACCTCAAGCTAAAGCTGGGAGAGCTCGAGGAGGCGCTGTTGAGGGCCAGAACCCGGGAGGGGATCCTGGCCAAGGAGCTGGAGACGGAGAAGCAGTTGCTGAAGAATGAGACCGCCAGCCTCAATGACGACAAAGCGGGCGAGAAATGCTAGCTCGGGCGCCTTGCTGCCGTTGCAAACTCGGCTGCCGATCAACTGGCCATTATGGGGATGCCGGAGATGGGGTATGCCCCAGAAGCGTGCCTGAGCCCCAACGCCAACCTGACCATATATTTTGAGAAGGTCGTCGGCGCCCTGAAGCGGCTTCCCTCCAACCGGGCGGCCTCCCTGGCCAAGGAATCCCGGATACTCTGCTAGGGGACCACGGCCAGGGTGCTCACTAAGATCGCGCACTGGCACCCAGACCTCGACTTTGGAGCTATGCTGAAGAGCTTGCAGGAGAATGCCGACATTGCGGCGCTCAGTGAGCGTATCCAACCCATCCTCAGCTGCATCGACAAAATCAAGAGGGTGGAGGGCCAGCGTCGGGACTAGGCATCCTGTTCTCCATCGCTGCTGCAGGTTCATGACCAAGACAATGCTATCTTTAGTTAGAGCCGCGGCGGCAATTTGTGTAATATAACTCTGCGATGCTCCTGAAACTATGCATGTTATTTTCATGTTCAATTTTCCTTTGTATGTCTGCTCTATGCCAACTGGGTAAGCTTGTCGGCACGTAATCCCAGGGCCGTGCTTTGAGGACGGATCCTCATTAGCCTGCCGGGTGTGCTTGTCGCCGGGCAAAGCACCTTGCCGCCCTTGGCGCGGCCGCTCGACTTGTCGAGCTTGACTCGACTCAGAACCAAAAGTGTTGCCGATGGCGGAAGGTTACCCGGCTGCTCTCGACGCGGCCACCTGAAATGTTGAGCGGACTCGAAACATGACAAGGGCGTTGCTGATCGCAGGAGGGCCCCTTTGCGTACAGGCTCTCCACACATAGGTCGAACCGTCGAGGAAAATAACCTTATATTTAAGGGGAAAAAACTTAAAATTCAAAATGAATTAGCTCTCTTGTCGCCGCCTCGGCATCCTTTGCATCAACGGGCAGCGCCGCCTTCTTGGTCGCCTTCTCCGTAGGAGCCGTGGCGAAGAAGAACAACTAGATCAACTGCCAGACCAGATTCTCACAATTGCAGGCCCCTACCTGGCGCGCCAAAGATGTCGGTGGGAAACGACACCTATGGGATCACTGGAATCCCTCCTACGGTTGCAGGGTGCGGGGATCATGAGAAGAGCGGGACTAGCAGTCAACACAAAGGGATTTACCCAGGTTCGGGCCGCAAAGATGCGTAAAACCCTACGATCCTGCTTTGGTGGATGTATTAGTGTTCTTGAGCTCTCGAACTAGCTCTAGGTGCTGCGAAGTTCGAAAGAGTCGAATCCCTTCCCAGTGTGTCATGGGCCTCCTTTTATAGGCGAAAGGGGCTGCATAGTGGCACACAGGAGGTGGAAAGTGCTACATCTTTGCGAGCTTATCGCTGGTATTCCAGGACAAAGCGCCTTTAATGCGAGGCTTAGGTGTCCCTTCGCTTTACCGGGGACGGGGGCGAGGCCCGTCCCGTCCGTCGCCGCTCCTCTTCGCTTTGACACGTGCCCTGGCCAGCGATGCATGTGGTGCCATGTAGGCAGGCAGGCACCTAAGGTGGTGCGATGGTGGAGCCTCCACGAAGAGCTACATGTTGCCACGCAGGTGCCTGCCCAACTGGCTGGGTCGGTAGCTGCATGCGAATGGCGATGAAGACTTGGCTGGCTCGGGCCTGGCAGCGGCCCTGCCGGTGCGCTTCGCGAGGGTCTTGCCGGGTGGCCTGGCAAGGGTCTTGTCGTGGCGCGCTGGCTTCCCCGGCAAGGATCTTGCCGGGGGTCTTGTGGGTTTCTTCGGTGAGGATGGTTGCCTTCCTATCCTCATTTGATCTTGAGTATTCTATGTCTTCACAAAGATCTGCATGCCACCACGGAGGCGCCTCCCGAGCCTTGTCCTGGCGCGTTTGTCTAGCATTTGCTGGGCTCAAAGGTGGCTCGCTTCAGCTGGCGGGGGCGAGCTGCCCCGGCAAGGGTCTTGCCGGGGCTACAGAGGCTGCCCCGGCAAGGGTCCTTGCCGGGGAAACCTGCTTCGCCCATCTGATCTTTGTGGCCTTGGTCCTTGTCATTGCTCTGTTTGCTTTGTGGCTTTGGGTTCTCTCCGGCCTCCCTTTCCCGCCCTGTTATGCGTGGCCGTGGTGGGAGGCTCCAACTGCCCGTGCACAAGTAAAGGGGTCAAAAGCAGAGCCCCTACTTTTGTACACCGACATGTCGAGATCTGTGAAATCCATGCAAAGCCTCCATTTTCCATTGGCCTTGTGCACAACCACTGGGTTCGCTAACCATGTTTGGTGCAGTACCCCTCTTACCAGACCAGCTGCTTCTAGCTTCTTGATCTCCTCGGCAATGAATTGCTGTCGTTCCAAGGCCCGCTTTCGGACTTTCTGCTTGATGGGTCGGGCATGCGGGCAAACAACAAGGTGGTGCTCGATTACCTCCCTGGGAACATCGGGGATGTCAGATGATTGCCAAGCAAACACATCGATATTCGCTTGCGGGAAGGCAACGAGCGTGCTTTCCTATTTATTGTCAAGGGTGGTGCTGATAGTGGAAGTACGATCAGTGCCAGCCAGCCTTGCCGAGTCCTTCTTAACTTGGGTTGCAGCAACCTTAGATATCTTACCATTGGAACTCTCCGACAAGTTATCGATAGGTGCAGCGCACTCCGAAGAGGTACGCTTCTTGGATTCCTTATTGAGGTCCTTTCTATCCTTCTTCTTTCCTTTGTCTCCTTGGCGGGAACTGCTTCTACCGTGGCCTCTGCCACGACTGCGTCCCGGTACATCTTATCCACGCAAATGATTGTGTCTTTCTCATCTGACGGAATGGAAATGACTCCCATCGGCTCGGGCATCTTCAAGGTGTTGTAGGCATAGTGAGATGCCACCATGAACTTTGCCAGAGCTGGGCGTCCAAGGATCCCATTGTATGGCCGGGGGAGGTTGACCACATCAAACACAATCTTCTCAGTCTGATAGTTCGATTCTCCCCAAATGTCACTGGCAGCATGATGTTTCCCTTAGGATGACTCCTACCGGGATTGACTCCTTGAAACATGCTCGTGACCTTTAGCTCTTCATCTACCATCTGAAGCTTGCTGATAACCTTTAGGGAAATCAGATTCAGCCCGGCCCCACCATCAACAAACATCTTTGTGACCTTGAGGTTGTGAATTGTTGGAGCGACCAACAACGGCAAACATCCTACCGCAATGGTGCGGTCAGGATGGTCCTCTTCGTCAAAGATGATGGGCGTGCGTGACCATTTGAGCGTCTTCCGAGACTCTGCCGCGGGTGATACGTCTCCAACGTATCTATTATTGATGAAGTATTCATGCTATTATTTTATCATTCTTGGGTGTTTTCTAATCATTTTATAGCAACTTTATATCATTTTTTGGGACTAACCTATTGACCTAGTGCCCAGTGTCAATTGCTGTTTTTTGCTTGTTTTTTACATCGTGGGAAATCAATATAAAATAGAGTCCAAACACCGCATAAAATTTTTGGAGATTTTTTCTGGACCAGAAGGAACCCAATGGGCCTGAGCTGCTCCTGAGGGGTGCCCCGAGGGGGGCAGAACCCACCAGGGCGTGCCAGGGCCCCCTGGCGCACCTAGGTGGGTTGTGCCCACCTCGGTGGCCTCCCGCACCCCCTCTTTGCACTATAAATTCCCAAATATTCTGAAACCCTTTAGGGTAGCCCTAGATCTGAAGTTCCGCCGCTGCAATGTCATTGTATCCGAGAAAACCAAGCTAGACCATGTTCCGGCGCCCTGCCGGAGGGGGAATCATCTACGGTGGCCATCTTCATCATCTCGGCGGCCACCACGATGAGGAGGGAGTAGTCCACCCTCAGGCTGAGGGTTTGTACCAGTAGCTATGTGTTTGATCTCTCTCTCGTGATCTATATCATGGGCTTTGTTAATATAGTCGGATCATATGATGTTTCTCCCCTCTATACTCTTATTATGATGAATTGAATCTTTACCCTTCAAAGTTTTGTCTTGTCGGATTGAATATTCAGAGATGAGAACACATGATATATGTCTTGCAATATGAATACTTGAGGTGACAATGAGGTATCTTATTGATTCACTTGATATGTGTTATGGCATCCAACTCGCGGATTCCTACGGTGATATTGGGGTAATCTATGCATAGGGGTTGATGCATGTTTTTCTCCTACGGAATCTTTGGGTCTCTTTATAGTTCTTTGTGTGGATTGAGTTTTAGGAATATGAATTTGCTTTGGTGCTATTCTAGTACGAACTCTAGGATAGATCGAACAGAAAAAATAGCTTTGTGTTATTTTAGTACGAACTCTTGAATAGATCGAACTGAAAGAATAGCTTTGAGGTGGTTTCTTGACCTACAAACAATTCCTATCTTTTGTTCTCTGCTAATAGGAACTCGGGAGTATTCCTCATTGAAATTTGAGGGATAATCATATGATCTAGCTATGTTAGCATTGTTGAGAGGTTGCACTAGCGAAAGTACGAACCCCTAGGCCTCATTTTTAAGCATTGCAACACCGTTTTTGTGCCCGTTTACTATTTGCTACCTTGCTGTTTTTATTTATTCAGATTTTAAAAATATATTTCCACCATCCATATTACACTTCTATCACCATCTCTTCGCCAAACTAGTGCACCTATACAATTTGCCATTGTATTGGATGTGTTGGGGACACAAGAGATTTCTTGTATTTGGTTGCAGGGTCGTTTGAGAGAGACCATCTTCATCCTACACCTCTCATGGATTGATAAACCTTAGGTCATCCACTTGAGGGAAAATTCCTACTGTCCTACAGAACTCTATTCTTGGAGGTCCAACACGTGTCTACAAGAATAAAGTTGCATAGTAGACATCAAGCTCTTTTCTGGCGCCGTTGCCGAGGAGGTTAGGAAAACAACACTCACCCCCCGTCAACGAAGCTCTTTTCTGGCGCCGTTGCCGGGGCGGTGAGTGCATGAAGGTATATCTTTAGATATTGCAATTGAATCTTTTAGTTTCTTGTTTTTTCACTAGTTTGGTTTATAAAAAGAAAACTACATAAAATGGAATTAAGGTTGCATCATATTATTGATCATCTTTATAATATCTTTCTTGAAAATGATGGTTCAGAAAATTGTGCTCAATTGATAGAAGAAGAATTTAATAAAATGATTGGAATGAATGATGAGCATGATTGCAATGTTGTTGGCATGAACTCTTTGAATATCCATGATGCTAATGATATGCAAAACCATAAGCTTGGGGATGCTACGTTTGATGAAGATGATACTCTTAGTCCCCCAAGTTTTGATGAGCAAGTTTATTATGATGAAAACATGCCTCCTCTATTTGATGATTATGGTGATGACATGTATGCCATAAAAAATAATGATAACCATGAAACTTGTCATCATGATTTTAATTTTCACCCTCATGAAAGTTATTTTGTTGAGTTTTCTCCCACTACTATTCATGAGAATAAATTTGCTTATGTGGAGAGTAACAAAATTTCTATGCTTATGTATCATGAAAAGAATGATTTATGTGATAGCTATATCGTTGAATTCATTCATGATGCTACTGAAAATTATTATGAGAGAGGGACTTATGCTTTTACATATTGCAACAATATCAAGTTATCTCTCTATGTGTTGAAAATCTTGAAGTTTTGCTTGTTTTGCTTTTCTATGCTAGTTGATTCTTGTTCCCATAAATTGTTTGCTTGCAAAATCTCTATGCATAGGAAGTGGGTTATACTTAAATGTCCTAGTCATGTGATTCATGGTGCTCTTGTTATGTTTCAACTTTTATCTTTTATGCGAGTATCATTGAAATCATCATGCCTAGCTAAAAGGCATTAAAGAAAAGCGCTTGTTGGGAGACAACCGAACACTTTTACGTACTGTTTTTGTGTGTTCACATGATTATGCTACAGTAGTAATCATGTTCTATTGTCTTTGTTTCAATAAAGTGCCAAGTAAAGCCTTTGGGATCATGTTGGGTGATAGTTAATTTCATCTTGCTGAAAAATAGAAACTCTTGCGCTCACGAAAATAGCTCTCGTTTTTAACAGATGAGAGATTTTGAGTTGATTATTTTTGAAGAAGATTATTATAGAAATTTCTCACATGGTCATATTTGTTTCATAATTTTTGGAGTATCAGAAGTATGGTTTGAGTGCAGATTACTACAGATTGTTCTGTTTTTGACAAATTCTGTTTTCAATGCATAGTTTTCTTGTTTCCTTGTTTCTATGGCTTATATTGTTCAATATAAATTGTGGAAATGATATTCTAAAGTAGTCATTGTGTGGAAACAATTATGAATCTTGTCTTTGACAGACCAATAGTGAAATGGTTTGCTCTTTATCATACTAACGTATCTCACAAGGTTCCGTTAAGTTTTGTTTGATTGAAGTTTTCAAGTTTTGGGTGAGATGCCGATATGAGGAGAATAAGGAGTGACAATAACCTAAGCTTGGGGATTCCAAGGGCACCCCAAGGTCATATTCAAGGAAGATCCAAGCAACTAAGCTTGGGGATGCCCCGGAAGGCATCCCCTCTTTCGTCTCCAACATTATCGGTAACCACACTTTGAGCTATGTTTTCGTTCGTCACATGATATGTGTTTTGCTTGGAGCGTCAATTTATTTTGATAGGATTTTATTTATGTTATTTATAATAATGGTTTGCATCTTTTATTTCAATAAAAGTGGCAATGATAGCCTTTGCCATGCTTATTTTGCAAGTATACATGTTGCTGTTTGAAAATAGAAAGTTTATCGATGTTGCGAGAATTCCCTAGAAAACTCAGAACATGATAAATTGTTGAAACTTTTTGCAAAGTAATCTATGATAAATGTTCTACAATTTAGTATTTTTCTCATATTTTTTGGAGTTAGGGGAGTATGATGAATCTTGCATTCTTTACAGGCTGTACAGTTTTGGCAGATTGCTGTTATGTTTGCATTGTTTGCATATGTCTGCTTGTTTAATGATTCTATTTGAGGATAGGAGTATTAAATATGCAGAGGAATTTAGTACGCAATGTTAAATAATAATTTTAGTAATTTGCTACAGTAGAGAATGTCAAGGTTTTGCATTTATTTATACTAACTTATCTCACGAGTTCTTGTTGAGTTTTGTGTGGATGAAGCTTTTGAGATTTAGGAAAACCGCGATATGAGAAGAATTAAGGAGACTCAAAAGCTCAAGATTGGGGATGCGCAAGGCACCCCAAGATAATATTTCAAGAAGTCTCAAGAATCTAAGCTTGGGGATGCCCCGGTAGGCATCCCACCTTTCTTCATCAACAATTATCGGTTAGTATCGGTTGAACCTAAGTTTTTGCTTCTTCACATGAGTTGTGCTATTCTTAGAATGTCATTTTGTTTTGGTTTGCTTGCTGTTTTAATAAAATACTTAGACCTGAAAGTTTTTAAATAAAATAGAGTCCTCAAGTAGGAGGCAAGGTAAGCGGCATTCACATCCCGTCAACGAAGCTCTTTTCTATGGAATTGCTCCAGTGCTTCACTTATATCCTATGAGTAAATTGTTGAATGAATTAAATATCATGAAGTTGAAATTACATTTTTATATCATGCCTAGTGTTAGCTTCACATTGGGTTTAGAAAGTGAAAGCTTTTGAAGCTTGAGAATCACAATATTGGTCATACAAGCAATTCACGAATAATTAGTATAAGGAAGAGAACTTTCACATGCAAATACAGTATCTTGGAAATCTTTTGTGATTTTGAGCCCCCATCAAAATATTATATGCCAAAATTGTTGATGTTGGACAAGGAAGACAACGTAATGACTCATGTTCGTTCATATTCACATAGAAGTTATATTGTCATAGATCCTTCAACATGTGATGCTTGCCCCCCATCTTTGCTAGCCTGAAATTCCGCACTAAGTAGAGATACTACTTGTGCATCCAAAACCCCTTGAACCCAAATCTTATCTTCAAGATTCCACCATACCTACCTAAGGATTGAGAAAGATCCTTCAAGTAATTTGTCATCGGTGCAATAAGGCAATAAAAATTGCTTCTAAACGTGTTAGATCATTTAGTGTAAGAGAAAACTGAGCATTGTATGTACTTGTGATGGCAAAGAACAAAAGTGACAAACTGCATAATAAAGGTTGCTATCATAATGGGAAATATAACGTGACGTTCTTTTGCACTAAGGGATTGAGCATACAAACAAATAAGCGCGTGGCAACCTCTGCTTCCCTCTGCGAAGGGCCTATCTTTTACTTTTCAGTATTTACTTTTATGCAAAGAGTCAAAGTTTTTCTCTCTATTCCTTTTTATTTTTCTCTTTTGGCAAGCATCATGTGGTGAGGAAAGATCTAGGCACGTATGTCTAGTTGAATATGGGTAGCATGAGTTATTATTGTTGACATCACCCAAAGGTGAATACATTGGGAGGCGAAATTATAAGCCCCTATCTTTCTATGTGTCCGGTTGAAACGTTTTTCTCATGTGTATGCGGTGAGTGTTAGCAATCATAGAAGACTATATGATGGTTGAGTATGTGGATCTCTTACTTAGACTCTGTTGAACAAGTTGAATTGCAATTGCTTGGTGACTGAGAACATAGGTTGTTGAGTTTCAAGAGAATTCATTGTTTGCACCTTAACATGTGAATTGGTTGCTACTATAACATGAGAAATTTTATAAGAAATAATTGTTGTTATGATGCTAGAAAAAGTGATTGAAATTATCATTGATCAAACTTATGCACTTTGCTAGCATTCACACTTCATAAATTATTTCTTTTATTATTTATACCTACTCGAGGATGAGTAGGAATTAAGCTTGGGGATGCTGATACGTTTCCAACGTATCTATAATTTATGAAGTATTCATGTTGTTATTTTATCATTCTTAGGTGTTTTACAATCATTTTATAGGAACTTTATATCATTTTTTGGGACTAACCTATTGAACCAGTGCCCAGTGACAGTTGATGTGTTTTGCTTGTTTTTTACATCGCAGGAAATCAATATCAAATGGAGTCCAAACACCACGTAACTTTTTGGAGATTTTTTCTGGACCAGAAGGAACCCAATGGGCTTGAGCCGCACCTGGGGGGGTGCCCCGAGGGGGGCACAACCCACCAGGGTGCGCCAGGGCCCCCTGGCGCACCTGATACGTCTCAAACATATCTATAATTTATGAAGTATTCATGCTATTATATTATCCATCGTAGATGTTTTATATGCATTTATATGCTATTTTATATGATTTTTTGGGACTAACCTATTAAACTAGAGCCCAGTGCCAGCTTTTGTTTTTTCCTTGTTTTTGAGTTTTACAGAAAAGGAATACCAAACGGAGTCCAATTGACGTGCCAATTTTTGATGATTTTTTATGGACCAAAAGAAGCCCCTGGAGTAAAAGAGTTGGGCCAGAAGAGTCCCGGGCTGTCCACGAGGGTGGGGGCGCGCCCATCCCCCCTGGGTGTGGGCCCCTATCTCGTGGACGATTCGGAGACCCCCTGACGTGAGACCGACGCCAAAAATTCCTATAAATACAGAAAATTCCGGAATATAACCTAGATCAGAAGTTCCACCACCGCAAGCCTCTGTAGCCACGAGAACTCAATCTAGGCCCTCTCTGGCACCCTGCTGGAGGGGGCCATCATCACCGGAGGCCATGGAGGAGGAAGCACAAGGGGGAGAACTTCTCCTCCTCTCTCTCGGTGGTGCCGGAGTGCCATCGGGAGGGGAATCATCGCCGCGGTGATCGTCTTCATCAACATCACCATCGTCATCTCTTTTACGCGGTCCACTCTCCCGCACCCCGCTATAATCCCTACTTGAAAATGGTGCTTTATGCCACATATTATGATCCAATGATGTGTTGCCATCCTATGATGTTTTGAGTAGATATCCTTTGTCTTTGGGTTGATTGATGATCTAGGTTGGCATGAGTTGTGTGTTTTATTTTGGTGCTGTCCTATGGTGCCCTCCATGTCGCGCAAGCGTGAGGGATTCCCGCTGTAGGGTGTTGCAATATGTCCATGGTTTACTTATTGTCTGTGTTGCGTGAGTGACTGAAACACAAACACAGATAAGTGGGACATGGCATATGGGAATAAAGAGGACTTGATACTTTAATGCTATGGTTGGGTTTTACCTTAATGATATTTAGTAGTTGTGGATGCTTTCTAGAGTTCCAATCATAAGTGCATATGATTCGAGAAGAGAAAGTATGTTAGGTTATGCCTCTCCCTCATATGAAATTGCAATTACGACTACCGGTCTTGTTAACAATTGCCTAGGACAATTCCACACACCGATCCATCATTATTCCACACTCGCTATTTATAATATTTAGTAATATATTATAGAATTATGATAACAACACCTACTTTTATGTTTTAGCTCTCCGATATCATTCAAAGTTATCCTCTTCATACCCACAACGTAGTTTTATTTCTCGTATATAGTTGGAAGCGAACGTTCGGTGTATGTAGAGTCGTATCAGTGGCAGATAGGACTTAAGAGAATATTGATCTTACCTTTAGCTCCTTGTGGGTTCGACACTCCATACTTGTCACTTCCACCTTTGGAAATTTCTATGATGATTCCCTGCACTTGGGGATTATCAAGCTCTTCTCCGGCGCCATTGCCGGGGAGCAATAGCGTGGGTTTGATATTCTCGTGTGTGCTTGTTTGCTTTATTCACTAAGTAGATTTTGTTTTTCCTTTTTGTTTTTGTTTAGTTGTGGGTGAAACATACAAAAAAAATTGAAGAATGAAAATACCAAAAAAACACTTGCCTCTCATGCCTAAAAAAGTTTTTCAAAAAGAGAAGTGATTGGAAAGTTATGCATTGAAGAAGTGAGGGTCGACCTTGAGCACTTGTGTTCATGCTCACGGAAACAATGTAGAATTTTTCATGGAAGTTTCTCTGTAAATAATTATCTCCTTGTATGGATCCATTATATTATAAAAATAATGTGCCAAGCTTTGGTTTTAGGATGATTAGATTGCTTGTTTACTATGTGTAGAACAAAAACAGAAACGTTGGCTGTAGCGCGTGATTTTACATTTTTTACTGGAAGGTCAAATGGGTCTGAAAATTTCTGCAAATTATTTCTATACAAATTTTCAAATTTTTATATTTATTTCATAATTTTTGGAGTTACATAAGTTTACTACACTTCCAGATTACTACAGACTGTCCTGTTTGTGACTGATTCTGTTTTTCGCGTGTTGTTTGCTTATTTTGATGAATCTATGGCTAGTATCGGGGGGTATGAACCATAGAGAAGTTGGAATACAGTAGGTTTAACACCAATATAAATAAATAATGAGTTCATTACAGTACCTTAAAGTGGTAGTTTGCTTTATTACACTAACGAATCTCACAAAGTTTTTGTTAAAGTTTTGTGTGGATGAAGTGTTCGAAGATCGAGGAGCTATCAATATCAGAAGAATAAAGAGAGGAAAGAGTTCAAGATTGGGGATGCCCAAGGCACCCCCAAGTAAATATTTCAAAGGATACTCAAGCATCTAAGCTTGGGGATGCCCCGGTTGGCATCCCATCTTTCTTCTTCAACAAATATCGGTATACCTCGGTTTTGTTTTGTTCACATGATTTGTGTCCTTTGTGTTTTTATTTTTTCTGTAAGAACCATGCTAGAATGAGTTAGCCCTTCTTTGATTTATAGAATACTTCATGTGCTTCACTTATATCTTTTAAGTATGATATTATAGAATTGCTCTTTGTGCTTCACTTAAATCTTTTGAATATGGTTATAGAATGCTTCGTGTGCTTCACTTACATATTTTGAGCTTGGATATTGGTTAGTCTATATTAATTGTAGAATGATCCATGAACTTCACTTATATATTTTGGATTATGAATAATACTATCATCTAAAGTGGGTTTGGAAAAGTGTCAACTTTAGGAATTAGTGATCCCACTATTCCGAGTGAGAAGAATTTTGCTTATGTGGAGAGTAGAAAAATTTCTATGCTTGTAGATCATGAAAAGAATGCTTTATGTGATGTTTATATTGTTGAATTCATTCATGATGCTACTGACAATTATTATGAGGGAGGAATATATGCTTGTAGGAGTTGCGATAATATCAAGTTTCTTCTCTATGTGATTAAAGTTTTGAAGTTATACTTGTTTTGCTTTCCTATGCTAGTTAATTCTTGTTCCTATAAATTATGTGTTCACAAAATCCCTAGGCATAGGAAGTGGGTTAGATTAAATTGTGCTATTCATATTCTTCATGATGCTCTCTTTATGTTTCAATTCTTTTCTTTTATGTCAGCATCATTGAAATCATCATGCCTAGCTAAAAGGAATTAAAGAAAAGCGCTTGTTGGGAGACAACCCAATATTTACCCTTATTGTTTTTGTGTGTTTACATGATTAATATACTGTATTAATCATGTTTTATAGCCTTTTGTTTTAATAAAGTGCCAAGTAAGACCTTTGGGAAGACATGGGTGAAGTCTTTGCAATCTTGCTGTAAAAAACAGAAACTTTGCGCTCACGAGAATAGATGCCATTTTTTACTGGAAAGTGATTTTAGGTTGATTATTTTTGAAGATGATTAATAGAAAAATTCCTCACATCCAGCAATTTATTTAATAATTTTTGGATTATCATAAGTATGGTTGTTGTTCAGATCATTACAAACTGTTCTGTTTCTGACAGATTCTGTTTCCATTGCATAGTTTTCTTGTTTTCTAGTTTCTATGGCTTATATTTCTAAATATAAATTGTAGAAATGATATGGTACAGTAGTCATTGTGTCAGAACAATTATGAACCTTGTCTTTTACAGTACCAAAGTGAATAGTTTACTCTTTATCATACTAACCTATCTCACGAAGTTCCGGTAAGTTTTGTGTGATTGAAGTTTTCAAGCTTTGGGTGAGATATTGATATGAGGAGAATAAGGAGAGGAAAGACCCTAATATTGGGGATTCCCAAGGCATCCCAACGTAATATTCAAGGAAGACTCAAGCACCTAAGCTTGGGGATGCCCCGGAAGGCATCCTCTCTTTCGTCTTCAAAACTATCGGTATACTTTACTCGGAGCTATATTTTTATTCATCACATGATATGTGTTTTGCTTGGAGTGTATTTTCAATTTTACTTGTTGTTTGAATAAAATCATTGGATCTGAAATCTTGAATGAAAAAGAATCCTCCCATGGCTAGTTAATTATTTGACTACTTGGTGTTCTTCACTTATATCTTTTTGGAGTAGTTTGTCATTTACTCACGCGCTTCACGTATATCCTATGAGTAAATGGTTGAATGAACTGAATATCATAAATCTGAATTTACATATGTTTCATATGCTTATACCATGGGGAGTAATGACTTCATACAGAATAAGTATAGGTAGTAAACTTATTGAAAGTTAGCAAACGCAGAATTGGTCACTTGAACAATTCATGAAAGAATATTGAAGGAAGAGAGATTTCACATATAAATATCCTATCTTGGACATATTTTGTAATTGTGAGCACTGATTAAAATATGACATGCTAAAAGGTTGATGTTGGACAAAGAAGACAACTTAATGGGATATGTTTTTCTATATCCAAAATGTTATATTGTCTTGGATCATCCAACATGTTGAGCTTTCCTTTCCCTCTCATGCTAGCCAAATTCTTTGCACCAAGTAGAAATACTACTTGTGCTACAAAACATCCCTTAAACTAGTTTTGCCATGAGAGTCCACCATACCTACCTATGGATTGAGTAAGATCCTTCAAGTAAGTTGTCATCAGTGCATGCAATAAAAATTGCTCTCTAAATATGTATGATCTATTAATGCAAAGAAAATAAGCTTTATACGAACTTGTGATAGGGAAGAAATAAAAGCGACGGACTGCATAATAAAGGTCTCTATCACAAGAGGCGATATAAACTGACGTTCTTTTGCATTAAGATTTTGTGCATCCAACCTTAAAATCGCATGACAACCTCTACTTCCCTCTGTGAAGGGCCTATCTTTCACTTTTATCTTCTACCCTTATACAAGAGTCATGGTGATCATCACCTTTCCATTTTACACTTTTTCCTTTCGCAAGCACTTTGTGTTGGAGCGATTCGGATATATATATCCACTTGGATGTAGGTTTTCATAAAGTATTATTGTTGACATTACCCTTGAGGTAAAAGGTTGGGAGGCAAAACTATAAGCCCCTATCTTTATCTATGTCCGATTAAAACTTTGAACCCATAAATATCACATGAGTGTTAGCAATTGTGAAAGAGTATATGATAGTTGAGTATGTGGGATTTGCTAAATCAAAGCTCTTACATAGACCCTTCCTGAAAATAAGATGAATTGCAATTGTTTGATGACTAAGATCACTGTTTGTTAGTTTTCAAGAAAGTTTATGATCTATACTTTAACATGTGAATAGCTTGTTACTTGATCATGAAAAGTTTTATGAGATGAGCTACTCTTATGACATATAATGATGCTAGAAAAGGTGATTGAAATTATCATTGATCAAACTTGTGCACTTGCTAGCATTCACACTTCATAAATTATTTCTTTTATCATTTACCTACTCGAGGACGAGCAGGAATTAAGCTTGGGGATGCTGATATGTCTTCAACGTATCTATAATTTATGAAGTATTCATACTATTATATTATCCATCATAGATGTTTTATATGCATTTATATGCTAATTTATATGAGTTTTGGGACTAACCTATTAACCTAGAGCCCAGTGCCAGTTCCTTTTTTTCCTTGTTTTTGACTTCTACAGAAAAGGAATAACAAACGGAGTCCAATTGACGTGCCAATTTTTGATGATTTTTTATGGACCAAAAGAAGCCCCTGGAGTAAAAGAGTTGGGCCAGAAGAGTCCCGGGCTATCCACAAGGGTGGGGGCGCACCCACCCCCCTGGGCGTGGAACCCTATCTCATGGACAATTCGGAGACCCCCCTGATGTGAGACCGGTGCCAAAAATTCTTATAAATATAGAAACCTCCAGAAAATAACCTAGATCAGAAGTTCTGCCGCCGCAAGCCTGTGTAGCCATGAGAAATCAATCTAGTCCCTCTCTGGCACCCTGCCGGAGGGGGACATCATCATCGGAGGCCATGGAGGAGGAAGCACAAGGGGGAGAACTTCTCCTCCACTCTCTCGGTGGCGCTGGAGTGCCATCGGGAGGGGAATCATCGCCGCGGTGATCCTCTTCATCAACATCACCATCATCATCACCATCCTCATCTCTTTTACGCGGTCCACTCTCCCGCACCCCGCTGTAATCCCTACTTGAACATGGTGCTTTATGCCACATATTATGATCCTATGATGTGTTGCCATCCTATGATGTTTTGAGTAGATATCCTTTGTCTTTGGGTTGATTGATGATCCAGATTGGTATGAGTTGTATGTTTTATTTTGGTGCTGTTCTACGGTGCCCTCCGTGTCGCGCAAGCGTGAGGGATTCCCGCTGTAGGGTGTTGCAATATGTCCATGGTTTATTTATTGTCTGTGTTGCGTGAGTGACTGAAACACAAACACGGATAAGTGGGACATGGCGTATCGGAATAAAGAGGACTTGATACTTTAATGCTATGGTTGGGTTTTACCTTAATGATCTTTAGTAGTTGCGGATGCTTGCTAGAGTTCCAATCATAAGTGCATATGATCCAAGAAGAGAAAGTATGTTAGCTCATGCCTCTCCCTCATATGAAATTGCAATGACGACTACCGGTCTTGTTAACAATTGCCTAGGACAATTCCGCACACCGACCCATCATTATTCCACACTCGCTATTTATAATATTTAGTAATATATTCTAACATTATGATAACAGCACCTACTTTTATATTTTAGCTCTCCAATATCATGCAAAGTTATCCTCTTCATACCCACAACGTAGTTTTATTTCTCGTATCTAGTTGGAAGCGAACGTTCGGTGTACGTAGAGTCGTATTAGTGGCAGATAGGACTTTAGAGAATATTGATCTTACCTTTAGCTCCTTATGGGTTCGACACTCCATACTTGTCACTTCCACCTTTGGAAATTGCTACGATGATTCCCTGCACTTGGGGATTATCAGCGCCCAGGTCGGTTGTGCCCACCTCGGTGGCCTCCCGCACCCCCTCTTTGCGCTATAAATTCCCAAATACTCTGAAACCCTTCTTGGATAGTCCTAGATCAGAAGTTCCGCCGCTGCAAGGTCTCTGTATCCACGAAAACCAATCTAGACCCCGGTCCGGCACCCTGCCGGAGGGGGGAATCATCTCCGGTGGCCATCTTCATCATCCAAGTGGCCACCACAATGAGGAGAGAGTAGTCCACCCTAGGGGTTGATGGTTTGTACAAGTATCTATGTGTTTGATCTCTCTCTCTCGTGATCTATATCATGGGATTTGTTAATATATCCGGATCATATGATGTTTCTCCCCTCTATACTCTTGTTATGATGAATTGAATCTTTACCCTTCAAAGTTTTGTCTTGTCGGATTGAATATTCAGAGATGAGAACACATGATATATGTCTTGCAATATCAATACTTGAGGTTACAATGAGGTATCTTATTGATTCACTTGATATGTGTTATGGCATTCAACTTGCAGATTCCCGCGGTGATATTGGGGTATCTATGCATAGGGGTTGATGCACGTTCTTCTCCGACGGAAACTTTGGGGTCTCTTTATAGTTCTTTGTGTGGATTGAGTATTATGAATATGAATTTGCTTTGGTGTTATTCTAGTACGAACTCTAGGATAGATCAAACAAAAAAAATAGCTTTGTGTTATTTTAGTACGAACTCTTGAATAGATCAAACGGAAAGAATAGCTTTGAGGTGGTTTCGTGACCTACAAACAATTCCTATCTTTTGTTCTCTGCTAATAGGAACTCAGGGGTGATTCTTTATTGCAATTTTAGGGATAATCATATGATCCAACTATGTTAGCATTGTTGAGAGGTTGCACTAGCGAAAGTACGGATCCTAGGCCTCATTTTTAAGCATTGGCAACACCATTTTTGTGCCCGTTTACTATTTGCTACCTTGTTGTTTTTATTTATTCAGATTATAAAAATATATTTTCACCATCCATATTACACTTTTATCACCATCTCTTCGCCGAACTAGTGCACCTATACAATTTCCATTGTATTGGGTGTGTTGGGGACACAAGAGATTTCTTGTATTTACTTGCAGGGCCGTTTGAGAGAGACCATCTTCATCCTACACCTCTCACGGATTGATATACCTTAGGTCATCCACTTGAGGGAAAATTGCTACTATCCTACAAAACTCTGCGCTTGGAGGCCCAACATGTGTCTACAAGAATAAAGTTGCATAGTAGACATCAGCTGGCTCCATGGCATTGACTTCACGCACCCACCATTTAAGTTGGCGGTGAGAGGAGTGCAAAGATGCTCCCCCGTCAATGCATAGGGCGTCAGTGGCCTTCTGGAATTCCTGCTCACTGGTTTCCTCTTCCTTCCCTCCATCACTCTCATCATTGCAAACTTCCTTGTCCCGACCCCTGGCAGGCTTCCCTTGGTTCTGAAAAGCCTTGCCGGGGCAATTTGCTTCACCGCCTCGGCCCTTCCCGCTAGTGACATTTTGACCTTTTTCCTTATCATGCTTCTCATATTCAGCCCTCTGCCTTCTGACGAGATGTTCAACCTGATGACACTCTTGGAGATCATGGCCTTTGGTTCGATGGATCTTGCAGTATGGCCCATCGCCTTTCCTAGCCTTCTCGGCAGCCGCAGCCTCCTAGCAGTCAGCGTTCACGGCACCTTCCTTGCCGGCGGTCTCGGCCTTTGCCTTCTGGTTGGTACTAAGCGCAGACGATCCTTCGATTGTCATCACTGCCTTATCCGTGCGCCTCTTGTTTCGCTTCTTATTCTTCTTCTTGTGACAAATGGACTCATCATCATCCTTTGAGTTGATATCGACGCAATCTTCTTCCCTAGGGAATTTTCTTCCCTCCTCCACCCGAGCACACTAGTCCACCAAAGTGTAAAGCTCCTTCACAGTCTTGGGAAACCACACATTCATCTTGGAATGCACCCTGCGGTTGCGCACATTGGACTGGAAGGCCGCTATCATAGCTGCCGGATGGATATCTGGGATATTCCTATGGACTCTGCTGAATCTCTGCAAGTACTTCCATAGAGTCTCCCATTCCTTCTGCTGGAGAAGTTTCAAGTCATCAGGTCGCCCTGGATCTTGGTGGCCGCCCGTGAAGGCGCCAATGAACTAATGGCACATGTCAGCCCACGACAAAATGGAGTTCTCCGGCAGGTGCATCAGCCAAGACCTCACATTGGACTTGAGTGCCAAAGGGAAGTTGTTGGCGAATACCTTCTCATCTCTTCCCCCGGCAGCTTGAAGAGCAATGGTCTAGATGCTCGAGAACTCTGCCAGGTTTAGCCTCCCATCATACTTCTCGGGTATCTCTGGCTTGAACGTGTGAGCGGATGGCTAACGGACTTGCCATAGCTCATGAGTAAAGGCAGGGCACCCAGCCTCGAAAGGCAGGCACCCGCCACCCTCAAGCATAGGCTCATCGACGTTGGGACCATCGCACCCATCGGTTTGGCGGTCGTCGTCGCGGCATTGCTCGAGGACGACGCGCGTGCCTCCCCTCCGCCCATCCTCCAGGGATCGCCGTTGGCTTGGACGTGCTCGAGGGTCAGAAGAGGCCATCAAGACATTGTCGGGTTCTTGTTTCCGCGGCGCCCACGCTGGCTGTCGTTTTGGGGACTGCACAATGGGGGCAGCCCCTTCCATACGTCCAGCTGCGCGAGCCGCCGTTGTTGCTTGGGGAGGCCATGGCGGGCCAGCTCGCTGTGAGCTCACAGCCTCGGCGAAACCAATCAGACTCTGAATGGTAGCTCTCCACTCATCCATCCGAGTGGCTACCGGTGGGAACCTCAATAGCAGCTGGGCCCGCGCCATGGCTTTCGTAGCGGTGCTTGGCATCAGAGATGATGACGTAGATCGTACTGTCGCCCGACTTCTGACGATGCCGGTGGCGACAACGTCACGCACTCGCTGTCACGAGCCAGACACTTGGATGGCGTGGTGACATGGTGAAGGCGCTTGAGGGCCAGTGGCTCCATCGGGCATAACGGCCAGATCAGCTCGCTCCGGGGGAGGCGCGCGTGCTGCGGTTGCGCCCGTGGTGGGGGCGGACGGAGCGTGGCGATTCGCCCCAGAGCGGGTGCCACCACTGCGGCTGTGCCCTTCGGTGAGGGGGAGAGGTACAGATGGATTAAGCCCTCCGTCCATACCTTGTGGAGCATGACCACTAGGATGATGTTGATGTTTCCCCCCTCGGGTGCCTCCCACACCTTCTTCGGTTGCGGGGGAGGTGGTGACAACGCCGCCTGCGCCAACCGCATCCCTTGCAGCGCCCGCATCCTCGCATGCCCCCGCATCCTATGCGGTGTCAGCAGCTGCGGGTGGCGAGGCCTTTGAGGTGGACGGGTAAGCTATAGCACCGGGCTTCTTCTTGGGCGCCATAGTCGATTGAGCCGCCGATGATGAAGATGACGCGCTGCTCATGCTTTCGGGTTCACGCGAGTGATCCCCCTACCTAGCGCGCCAAAGATGTCATGGGAAACCACGACCACCTATGGGGCCTTGAGCCCCTTTCTGGTTCGGCGAGGGGATGGCACATTGCACAAAGAGTGGAGGAGCGTGAGACAGCACGCCAAAGATCACACGAGCAATTTTTACCCAGGTTCGAGCCGCCGTGAGGCATAAAACCCTACTCCTGCTTTGGTGGATTGATGGTGGACTATGGTGGAAAATGCAGCGCTCTGCCCTGCAAGGTTGCCTTGGGACGAGAACGGCTACACGCGTATGAGTGTACAAGGGTCTAAATCCTCTCCCGCAAGCCTCTCCCGGCAGAACCTCCTGAGGCCCCTGGCAGAGAGCTTGGCGGGAACAACTCCCCTTTGATTGCTGAGCTGCACCCTCCCGCCGGATCACCGGTCCCTGCGGTTGAGGAATGCGCTCCCACAAATGAGGAGGTGCTGCTAGTCCTCATTGCTGAGCCTCAGGCTCCAACTTGGGCGCGACACATAGTCCATTTCCTCCAAACTGGAGAACTTCTTGAAGAGCAAGATGAAGTTGAAAGAGTAGCCCGGAGGGCCCGTATGTATCACTTCATTAACGACACACTGTACAAAAGAATGCCCAACGGTGTGAAATTGAAGTGCATTTGCTGGGAAGAAGGAAAGGAACTGTTGGCAGAGATACACAAAGGCATGTGTGGCTCACACATCGGATCGAGGGATCTGGTTGGAAAAGCCTTCCGGCAAGGATTTTACTAGCCCATAGCCCTCCATGATGTAGTTGAGTTGGTCACCAAATGTGAAGTCTGCCAGTTCCACTCCAAGAATATCCATCAGCCTGCCCAAGCTCTTCAGACAATCCCTTTGTCATGGACGTTTTCAGTCTGGGGGCTCGACATCTTGGGCCCCTTCCCCCGTGCTACCAGGGGCTTTGAATTCTTGTTCGTTGCAATCGACAAATTTACAAAGTGGCCGGAAGTAGAGCCCATGAGAAAGGTGATTTCTTAGTCAGCTATCAAGTTCTTAAAAGGATT
The DNA here is from genome assembly GCF_018294505.1 of Triticum aestivum. Lineage (NCBI taxonomy): Eukaryota > Viridiplantae > Streptophyta > Magnoliopsida > Poales > Poaceae > Triticum > Triticum aestivum. The sequence goes on along the minus strand of NC_057801.1, from coordinate 405,810,434 downwards.
GGTGTGCCGCTTCGCGGTTCCTGCCCGAATCATCACCGACAATGGCACCCAATTCATGAGTCACGCCTTCATGCAATACGTTCATGCCCTTGGAAGCAAAATCTCGTTCACCTCTATTGTTCATCCAAGGAGCAACAGGTAAGCTGAGAGGGCAAACACTGAAGTGCTGCGAGGACTCAAGACAAGAACATTTGATAAGCTGCAGAAGTGTGGCAGGCGATGGATCGACGAGCTGCCGGTGGTTCTTTGGTCCCTCAGAATGATACCAAATCGAGCTACCGGGCAGGCTCCCTTCTCCCTAGTCTATGGGGCAGAAGAATTTATCCCCATGAAACTCATTTACAGGTCACCTCGAGTGCTTGTCTATGATGAAGTAGCGCAGGAACAACACCAGTGTGACGTCGTTGTGCTACTTGAGGAGAACCGTCTCCGGGCTGCTACGCATGCTGCACGCTATCAGCAAGCCCTGTGTCGCTATCACAGCCGCATGGTTCATGCCCGGAGTTTTGAGGAAGGCGACCTTGTCCTTAGGTGCGTTTAGTCCGCCAAGGGTACAAACAAGTTGACGCCAAAGTGTGAAGGCCCTTACCAGGTAGTACGAGTCACCAGACCTGGCGTAGTCTGTCTGGAGACCGGAGATGGCATTCAATGGCAAAACTCATGGAACATTGAGCATCTTCGTAAGTTCTGCCCATAAGGCGCGGTTGTCAGGCTCTACCCGGCAGCCACCCTTTTGTACAGGCCTTGCCGATGTTGCATGTAACCCCTTGTACAAAGCCAGGCGAAAATCCTGAGCAACAGAGAAATAAATGAAGCGCTGAGGACCCCCGACAGATGGCATGCATGCATAAGCATATCATGAGCATAGCATGTTCATGTAGATAAGATCGCATGTGGCATCATTTTCATATGCACTAAGCTACATGCTCTTACCATGGACTTGGTCCCAAAGAAGAGAAGACAAGACAAGCCTACATTGCGATCCCCGGCAAGCCAAACAAATAAGTTCTCTCTTATCCATACGTGTTATGTAAGTAGAAACTTGTGCATATGAAAACCTCCCCACCTTCAAAACTTAGGTGCTCCCATCCCTTGACTCGAAAGTTGCTGCGGTTAGGATGGTTGCAATGGCCTTTGGCAAAAAGGTCTGGCGGGGGGCTAGTCCCTCTTTGTGATTTGCGCCCGGCAAGCCTAGCCCTGCGACAGCGAACTAAGGGTACCGACAGTATATCCTGTCGGGGAAAACTTGTTTACTTGAATGTATAGAGGCATCTCACCTCTGCATGGATATGTTACATGCACAAGTACCCAGCAAGGTTTGTGTTTTTCATTAATATGCTGATTAACAAGTACAGATCTTACATAACACAAATATGGGTAGAGAAGATTACATAATTTAAACTAAAGCTTGGCAAGTGCCTACATATTTTAGATTGAAAAAAGATAAATGCCCATGATGCCTTTGCTCTGTCCCTCACTTCCTCTAAACTATAGGGGGAGACGAAGAAGACGGAGGGAAGGCATGGGTGGGATTTAGCGCCTCCCCAGGATCAAGATGGCACTATTCTCAGGCTAGGAGGAAGAAATCAGAGGGCAGGTGCAGATGGTGGCACTGCCGAAGGCCCAGCTAGTGATGATGGTGCTGCCGGCAATCACGCCTCGTCGGAGCCGTTGTCCCCGCTCTTGGCGCATCGTGGGTTGCCGCCACCTTCCTCGCTGCTATCGCTCAAGGGGGCGCGCCCGTTGTCTCTTAAGCCCCCACCGTGGTGACCAGAACGGGCACCAGGCGCTTCAGAGGGCTCCACAGAGAGCATGGTTGTCTCCAACAACCCGAAGCTAGAAGGATGTCATCCCCTAAAGAATCATGCACAAACACAAGGAACCCGCCCAGACACAAGATAGACGATACCCCGAAAGGAGGGATCTACCATTACCGATGGCGAACCGCTTCCACGGTCTCCCTTTGACATCACAGGAGAAGGGGGATAGGCCACAATTGACTACCATGCTTTCTGTCCACTATGGGCCTAGCGTGGTGTCGCTCGCGTAGCCCCTCAGTAAAATTGAAGCCATGGGCGGCCCGGCGACAAGCGCACCGGAGTC